>NC_039367.1:135346913-135646913 GCF_003573695.1 Papaver somniferum | reverse complement strand
CGTCCATGAAGGATAGCCTCTAGTGATCTTCGGTTGCACTGACCAGTTGGTCAATGTTTTGCAGCGGGTAGCTGTCCTTAGGGCATGCTTTGTTGAGATTTCTAAAGTCGATGCAAATGCGCACGCCTCCGTTCTTCTTAGGCACAATCACCATGTTGGATATCCACGTGGGATACTTGACTTCTCGTATGAATCCTGCTGCTAGGAGTTTTTGCAACTCCTTCTCCACTGCTTCCTGGTAGATATCCACCACCTTGCGGATACGTTGCTTGAATGGTGCCATTTCCGGTTTGATCCGAAGGTGGTGGGAGACCAGATTCGGGTCAATCCATGACATGCCCTCCATTGACCACGCAAAGACATCTACGTATTCCCTTAGCAACCTTTGTAGTCGCATCTCCTTTTCCTCTTCTAGTATTGTTCCGATGTTGATCATCTTTGGCTCTGCCTCTGTTCTGATGTTGATTTTCTTTGTTGGTTTCACCGTTGAGAAGGTTTGCTTCTAAGGTTGTAAAGGAGTGCATTTCTGTAATTGTCATTTGGCATAGACGTTCGCCCCCGGAGTGGCGGAGGTGCTTGCTTCCGGGACTGAGGTGGCTTCGGATACTAGAAAGGCCCCGTCCTTTACTTCCTTGGTGTTTGATTTTCGTCTTTTCCTTTCGTGTTGTTGTGCAGCGACTCTTTCTTTGTTGAGTCTGACCTCTGCTAGGTTGCATAGCCTTTCATTTTTCTGATCACCTTTGATTTCCATTTCACCCATAGGTGTAGGGAATCGAAGGTATTGGTGATAGGTCGAGGATGTTCCTCTCAATCGATGGACCCATAGTCGTCCCAAGATGACATTGTAGGGCGAAGGTGCTTCCATAACACAGAACCTTGTATTGGTTACTAAGGGTCCTGCACGTACCTGTAAGACGATTTATCCTTTTGGTCTAGAAACTGCTCCGTTGAAACCGTATATTGTGCAAGTGGACGAATCCATTTGCTCGGCTGCCAAACCCATACGTAAGTAAGGCTCGTAGAATAATACAATTAGCGAGATGTCCCCATCAATGAGGACCTTCGTAACATTTCACCCATGTATTGGTAGAGTAATCACAAGTGGATCGTTGTGCATCTCGATTTCCTGGTTGACGTCTCTTGTTGAGAATGTTAATGGCGTGGCCATCCATTCTTCCCAAGAGCTAGTGGGTGGTCCACTTAGCTTGAACACCTCGTGGGCTTCTACATTCCTTCTGTTTCGAGCTAACTCGAGGATGTCTTCGAGTAACTCCTCCTTGCCTCCGTTGGAGAAGGTGATCATGTTGATGTATTTGCTGTCCTGAGGTAGTTCTATCCTTTTCTTGGGGGCTACCTCAGCGTCATCCGGTTGGATTTGTACATACTCCATGAACTTACCTTCGTCTATGAATCTCTGAATCGTGTTTCGTAGGTGATAGCATGTGTCAGTTGTATGCCCGTGGTACTGGTGGTACTCATAGTATTCCTTAGCCTCCTTTGTTTTGTCCGGTAGTTTTCCTCTAGTATTAGGGTAAGGAAAGACCGGCTTTGATACTTCCTTGCTTAGAATGTGAGAGAATGTTGTGTTCAGCTTTGTGTAGATTTTATCCACAAATTCTTCCCTTCATTTTCCTCTTTTGCCATCTCCGTATTTGGATCTTTTGTCTTGAGAGCTGGTTCCGGGTTCGTTTTGTCGCTTAGATATCTCCGGAATCGGTTCCAGAGAGTTGGTTCGTTGTGGAGATGTTGTTGCCTTTGTTTGCGCCCTAGGATTGTCCTTCTGGATTTCTTTGAGTCTGATGTAGCGATCTTGGAAAACCCTAAGCTCTCTTTCGGAATCAAGGGCTCGGTTGTGAAGCTCCACAAAGATAGCCGAGGTTCTATCAAGTACGTACTTGTACCAATTAATGTTAATTTCTGTATTGACTTTCCCAATTGCCTGGAAAAATAAAGCAAATATACAATTTAACCCTGCCTTTGTTGACTTGTTGTACATGTATATCTCCAAGAACACCGTAGACAATTGCTCAAAACAGTCAATTGAGTTTGATGGTAAGTTATCATACCATGCCAATGATGATCCTGTCAAACTTGCAGGAAAATACCTACAAAGTACTACCTCATATCTTTCCCAATGAGCAAGGACACGAGTGTAGTACCGTAGGTGGGCTGCGGTATCAGAGGTACCATTGTATGCTTGAAATGTATGTACCGGGCATTTTGCAGGGATAGGCTCCCTCAAAATACGAAGAGACAACGAAGATGTTGCCACTTCCTGGAGCACCTATTCTGGCCTTGCTCATGCGTGACCGATTTTCAATCCTTGTATCTCCTTCCGAATTTTCTCCATTTGCTCCATGACCATGTTCACATTGTGAGCATCTCTAGAAAATGTGTCATCATAATAAGATTGAGATGGCTTGTAAGTTGGATCCATTTCGTTTGGATCATGCTGCATTCTCCTGGCTCCCCCTGGTAGGTTAGCTTTTAGTGGGTTTAAATCCATCATTCGTCTTCCTGAGATAGATCTGTTCTCACGCCTCTTTAATGGAGGGTGAGTTTGGGAACCTTCGATCTTCACATCCAACATATCTTTTAGGTCCTGGTTCTCCTGGGCTATCACGTGCATTGCATCCTCATGCTCCTTATGACGGAGTAGCAAAGCTGCTAGTTGTGCTGCCATTTGATCTTCATTGTGGATTCCACCACCCTGAGGAGTGTTGTCGGTCGGATCCTCAGAGTCATCTGCTCCTTCTTCTATGGCCGGAGCGTCAGGATCTAGCTGGATTTGGGTTAGGTTTCCCAACCCCCGCCCCGTAGGAGCTAAGGTTCTGGGTAACCCTGCGTTGGCCGCAGGTGGCTTTGTTACATTAGGATGCTCCGGTAACGACATGTCGTAAAGTGGTTGAGCTCCCGATGTTTTCCCCATCCCTTCAGCAGGAATAGGTGGCTTGTTACCAATTGTTCTTCTTGCTATTTCGCTTTGCCCGTCCTCTGCTTCTGTTCGTTGATTCGCTTGAGATGGCTTTTGAGATATTCCTCTGGTAACTGTTAGTCGTGAGCTTGTTGGCACGTCACTTGGTTTCTGCATGGTTTAGTTCTTTGACTATCCTGTTGACACAGAAAAAATTGGAAAAATCTGCTACTTGGATGCCTTCGTTAAAAACAACAATTAATGCTCTGACACAGAAGACGGCTAAGCAGCTTTTTCAGAAAAAGGACTGAAATGACGCCTTGAAAGACATGTATTAAATTTCTTATGACACCCTTGTAAAGAACAACCTTAAATGTTGAAAACCAATTAAAAAGGGTGTCAGATCTCCCCAAAAAACGGTTATTAAATGCTTTAGAAGATCTTTTTCCTTAAATTCTCACTGAGATTCCTCTGTAGTCATAGGTACTTAGATCTAAAGGATGCCTTGTCGGAAAAGGCTGTTTTAGTATAAAACAAAAGTTTTAACGTTTTGTGAGTGTGTTTTTGCGAAAAACTTTGTAGATCTGTGATGCGGTAAGTCTTTAGAGGCTATGAACTCAAAGAACATACGTAAATAACAGATGAACAAATCACTAGAAAGAGAGATTCATCGTTGTAGAGCACATATCTCTTCGTTACAGAAGATGTGTAAGTTAAAAATAAAGTAATATGAAAACTCAAGTTGGTGAGAAAAACCTTCTAGCGCCAAACCGTGACTACTAATTTTCCCATAGTCTACGTAATGTATACAGCTCAGAGAATCGGATACTAAGTAGTATTGATGCCTCTGTTGAACTGATAATGCTAAGTAGTAAAAGATACTCAAGATCACAATAATAACAAAGAAAACAAATATAATTTAAAAGCTACTAAGTTATCATGAGACACAAGAGATTACGTGGTTCGACTTTCGTCTACGTCCACGGGGTAATGAGTGATTGTTTTGTATTAAGTTATGGTGGTTATCTTAAATGCTTCCCAAAGTAATAAAGAGAACTCAAGTTGAAGTGAATACTTATGTTCTAAACATTAAAGAGGTATAAGCTTAAGACTAGATCTTCTCTCCTAGATATTGAATGCCCTTAGTTTGTTGGTGAAGCTTGCTATTTATAGCCCCTTCTGCTCCAGGGATATCTTTGCTGTCTTTGGATCCATCGTTCCCTGATATACCTTCCGTACAAATGGTACCTTCGTTCACCGCGTTCTTTCTCCAGTCAGATTCTGCCACCTCAGCTGACTCACGTTCCTTCGGGAACTTCCCAGCCTTAGTACAGATTGTACCTTCGTTCACCGCTATCCTTTGACATTCATGTTCTGCCACATCATCTCTCTCCACGTGCTTTGGTTATGTGTGTAGATAAGAGATTTGTGCATTTAATGCTGATTAGATATTTCATCTACCTATGTCCCTTCGCCAGATCCCTCTCTCTAGACTAGGCTTTACTTTTCCCATCTTGACCGTCGAGGTATCTTTTCTTGGAACAAGATAAAGTAGATCTACTAAGGTATCCTCCGCTACTCAGGTTTTTTTGTACAACGAGGGCTACACATTTATCTTGTGTGCGACGATTTAAAATCGCGACACGTGCTCCGCAGAATATTGGTATTCACATAGTATGTTCGAGGAACTCGGTCGTGGGAGTTTGAGATTTGAGACGATACTGATATGACTATGTAATAAATTTGATACCCTTAGTAGCATGTTAATTCAATAATGGCGTCAAATCCTATTCTGAATACAAGTTATGCCATCATGCAACATAAAAGGTATACGTATTGGCGCACTTGATGAAAAAGTGGGGGTACAACAACCACACCCAATATTTCTCTTAGCAATCTGTATGGACAAACTCCAATATACTTTCTAGAGAATCAACTAGACAGTCAGACTCAATCTAGATAAAAAGTAAATCAAAGAGTTTATATCTCAATCTCTCGATTTGATATATACTCAAGCAAATAGAAATCTGCGAGTCTTTATCAAATATTAGAGAGATAACTTGGATGGTACCAAAGACCAATATCCAGGTGTCAATCAATATAAATCAACAACCAAAGGGTCGGATATTCTAATTGATTGAACAACGCATAACCTGTGATATTTCAATTATATAACAAAATATAATGCAAAAAAGAAATAACATAGACACCAGAGTTTTGTTAAGAGGAAACCGCAAATGCAGAAAAACCCCGGGATCTAGTCCAGATTGAACACACACTGTATTAAGCGGCTACAGACACTAGCCTACTCCAAATTAACTTCGGTCTGGACTGTAGTTGAACCCCAATCAATCTCACACTGATCCAAGGTACAGTTATGCTCCTACGTCTCTGATCCCAGCAGGATGCTACGTACTTGATTTCCTTAGATGATCTCACCCACAACTAAGAGTTGCTACGACCCAAAGTCGAAGACTTTAATAAACAAATCTGTATCACACAGAAAAGTCTACGGTAATAGATAAATTCGTCTCCCACGAATATACCTACGAGTTTTGTTCCGTCTTTTGATAAATCAAGGTGAACAAGAACCAATTGATAAACCGTACTTATATTCCCGAAGAACAGCCTAGTATTATCAATCACCTCACAATAATCTTAATCGACGCAGCGAAAAAAGATATTGCGGAATCACAAACGATGAAACGAAGTGTTTGTGATTTCTTTTATATCTTGCCTATCGGAGATATCAATCTCAATAAAATTATTAAAATTGTACTCGTACAATAAAAACAGCAAGATCAGATCCCACAACTACAAGAAAGTAGTATCGGTCTGGCTTCACAATCCCAATGAAGTCTTTAAGTCGTTAAACTGGTTTAGAAGAAGAAACCAAAGGTTAAAGGAGAATCGTCTCTAGCTTAGCACAACTAGTATCACACATAAGGTGTGGGGATTAGGTTTCCTAGTTGTTAGAGTTCTCCCTTATATAGTCTCTCAAATCAGGGTTTCCAATCAATGTTAGCTTGGTAGCAAAGCATTGAATATTCACCGTTAGATGAAAACCTGATTAGATTCAAGCTAATATCTTTCAACCGTTAGATCGAAAACTAGCTCGTTACACACAAATGAAATGCATGTTCTTAGGCTTGTGTAATTGTACCCAAACTTGTACATTTGTTGGTTCAACAATAGTCAACCAAATGGTTAGCCATATGATTACCTTCATATCAACCATATTCTTCTTCACCATAACTAGTTCAAGTGACTCAAATGAACTAGTTAGAGAGTTGTTCAATTGCAAGGAAATCTTATGTAACTACACAATACACAATTGAAGCAAAAACGATTTGATTCATTTGAATCGGTTCATGAACTATATAGCCACGGTTTGCAATTTGCATTCCTTAGTTTATATAAGAATAAGTTCACAAACATCGTTTTTAGATATAACTTACTCAAGTTCGCGGACTGGATTCGCGGACTTAAGTTCCTGGAAGGAGTTCACAAACTCCAGCAAAATCTCTCGGGACGAGAACTTCTGCCAGTTCGCGGATTGAGTTCGCGGACTGAGTTCACGGACTTGGCTCACGCCACCATTCCGGTTCTCTTGATCAACAAAGTTTGCAAACTTCGGTTCAAGGAATAAGGACTTATACATATATGTGTTTCCACAACAATGCTTATATCCTCCAATGGTTATATTATTTAAACTCTCATTTCAATCATTGAAACATTCTTAGAGGATGTTGATATTCTATAGTTGTTATTCACAAACTATTTTTCGTCAAAGTAAGAAATTTTCAAAGTGATTGAAACTTGTCATGACTTTCTTCACTAGGTAAAGATGAACTTAGCTAAAGCGAAACCTTACCAACACATATTTCGAGAAATAGATAGACGAGATAAACTCGGCTCGAAATAGCAAATGTGTATAATCTAAGTCTATATAGCAAAACAACTTTTGTCTCAAGATAGGAGATAAATAGACTTTTGAGTGATAGATAAGTTTAAGTCTCCACATACATTTTAGTCGATGAAGATCCACCGGTTCCTTGAGTAGTCCTTCGTCTTGTATGATGATTGTCGTGGAGTTCTTGAGCTCAACTACACTTTCTATCCTAGTCCGAGACCTTAGCTATATTATACTAGAAATCAAGACTTATAGTTTTGATCACTAACATCGACAAACATGCTTGAGATAGCAACGCATGCGAGTTCGACCGAGCAATGCTCTAACAATCTCCCCCTTTGTCAATTTTAGTGACAAAACTATCAATACATATGGAATGCAAAAAATAAATTAACTTTTGTAGCTCCTATTCCACATGTCTAATCTTCAACATTACTCGAAATATTCGTCACTTCCAAGTACTCCAATGATCCCAATGGTTGTAAGTTCAGCATCATGGTTGTTGAAAATCCGTAGCTATAACAACGAGAAAACAAGAGTTCTCAATCATTGTTATAAAATGTCATAGTATCATTACACATCGTTAAAGTTCAATTGTATCACAACTTCAACAACAATACTACGGTGATATGTATCACTCCCCCTTAGTCAATACTCCATCGCACATGGAAACCACTCCCCCTTACATAATGATCCGAAAACCATATGTATTTGTAGTGTGAACTACATATTAATTCTCCCCCTTTTTGTCAATAAAATTGGCAAAGGTACATGAACGGGATCCTAATGAAATTTCCGAAAGAGACATTTCATGACCAAAAGAAAGAAACACATATCATCTTATTAAGATGCAATCATAAAGCCGAAGCTAAATGCATTCATCAAGGAGTTTATAAAGATACAAGATAACCCCTATAATATTCCACAGCCGCACTCCCCACAAAGATTTGGCAATTAAGCACAAGTTTAATTAAGAACTCTCCCCCATAAAATGTCATTCCCGAAAGACCAACAAGAGCGACCTTAATTTCGAAAGAAAATAAGGATTTATTTGGACATAACAAATCACATACAAGTATGAATTTGAATCCAAAGAACTCAATTAAATTAATCATAAGAGAACCCATAATTAATCTAATCGAAATACACAACCAAACTAATCACAAAAGTAATCAATTTAATTGGTCATGCTCATCATAAGAAAACTTACTGAGCAACAACTAAATAACCAAACAAGATGATTAATTTAGTTGAATATGCTCGACATAAAGTATCTCGCGGAACAACAACTAAGCTAATCATAAAAATAATCAACTTGGCAATTTAAATGCTCAACATAAGACACTTTACGGAGCCTCACAGTAATACATAAAATATGGATCAGAGAAGATCAATACTGCGGAATACACAAGGATTCATCCTATTTTCCATCACTATTCGCAAAACGACATTCAATAGACATAATCCTTGCAAACAAAAGATTTTAACCTATCTTCCATCAAAGATTGACATAATAGGTGTTAGAGCATTGCTCGGTTGAACTCGCATGCGTTGCTATCTCAAGCATGGTTGTCAATGTTAGTGATCAAAACTATAAGTCTTGATTTCTAGTCTACTATAGCTAAGGTCTCAGACTAGGATAGAAAGTGTAGTTGAGCTCAAAAATTCCATGGCAATCATCATACAAGACGAAGGACTACTCAAGGAATTGGTGGATCTTCATGGACTAAAAGGTACGTGGAGACTTGAACTTATCTATCACTCAAAAGTCTATTTATCTCATATCTTGAGACAAAAGTCGTTTTCCTATATAGACTTAGATTATACACATTTGCAATTTCGAGCCGAGTTTATCTCGCCTATCTATTTCTCGAAAAATGTGTTGGTAAGCTTTCGCTTTAACCAAGTTCATCTTTACCTAGTGACGAAAGTCATGACAAGTTTGAATCACTTTGGAAATTGCTTACTTTGATGAAAAATAGTTTGTGAATAACAACTATAGAATATCAACGTCATCTAACAATGTTCCAATGATTGAAATCAGAGTTTAGATTATATAACCATTGGAGGATATAAGCATTGTTGTGGAAACACATATATGTATAAGTCCTTATTCCTTGAACCGAAGTTTGCGAACTTTGTTGATCAAGAGAACTGGCATGGTGGCGTGAGCCAAGTCCGCGAACTCAGTCCGCGAACTGGCGAAAGTTCTTGTCCCGAGAATTTCTGCTGGAGTTTGTGAACTCCGTCCGGGAACTTAAGTCCGCGAACCCAGTCTGCGAACTTGAATAGGTTATATCTAAAAAGGATTTTTGTGAACTTATTCTTATATAAACTAAGGAATGCAAATGCAAACTGTGGCTATATATTTCATGAACCGATTCGAGTGAATCAAATCGTTTTCGCTTCGATTGTGTCTTGTGTAGTTACATAAGATTTCCTTGCAATTGAATAGCTCTCTAACTAGTTCATTTGAACTAGTTATGATGAAGAAGAATATGGTTGATATGAAAGTTATCATATGGCTAACCATTTGGTTGACTATTGTTGAACCACCAAATGTAGAAGTTTGGGTACGGTTACACAAGCCTAGAAACGTGCATTTCATTTGTGTCTAACAAGCTAGTTTTCGATCTAACGGTTGATAGATATTAGCTTGAATCTAAATCAGGTTTTCATCTAACGGTGAATATTGAATGCTTTGTTACCAAGCTAACATTGATTGCAAACCCTGATTTGAAAGACTATATAAGAGAGAACTCTAGCAACTGGGAAACCTAATCCCCACACCTTGTGTGTGATAATAGTTGTGCTAATCTAGATTCGATTCTCTTTTAACCTTTGGTTTCTTCTTCTAAACCAGGTGAACGACTTAAAGACTTCATTGGGATTGTGAAGCCAGACCGATACTACTTTCACGTAGTTGTGTGATTTGATCTTGTTGTTTCTATCGTACGAGTACAATTGTAATAATTGGCTTGAGATTGATATCTCCGATAAGCAAGATATAAAAGAAATCACAACTACTTCGTCTCATCGTTTGTGATTCCATAATATCTTTTTTCGCTGCATCGATTAGGATTATTCTGAGGTGATTGATAATACTAGGCTGTTCTTCGGGAATATAAGTTCGGTTTATCAATTGGTTCCTGTTCACCTTGATTTATCAAAATACGGAACAAAACTCGTAGGTATATTCGTGGGAGACGGATTTATCTATTATCGTAGACTTTTCTGTGTGATACATATTTGTTTATTAAAGTCTTTGACTTTTGGTCGTAGCAACTCTTAGTTGTGGGTGAGATCCGCTAAGGGAATCAAGTATGTAGCATCCTTCTGGGATCAGAGACGTAGGAGCATAACTGTACCTTGGATCAGTGTGATATTGATTGGGGTTCAACTACAGTCCAGACCGAAGTTAATTTGGAATAGGCTAGTGTATGTAGCCGCTTAATACAGTGTGTGTTCAATCTGGACTAGAACCCGGGGTTTTTCTGCATTTGCGGTTTCCTCTTAACAAAACTCTGGTGTCTGTGTTATTTCTTTTCTGCATTATATTTTGTTATATAATTGAAATATCACAGGTTGTGCGTTGTTCAATCAAAATTCTGGTACCATCCAAGTTGTCTCTCTAGTATTTGATAAAGACTCGCAGATTTCTATTTACTTTAGTATATATCAAATTGAGAGATTGAGATATAAACTCTTTGATATACTTTTTCTAGATTGAGTCTGACTGTCTAGTTGATTCTCTAGAAAGTATATTGGAGTTTGTCCATACAGATTGCTAAGCGAAATATTGGTGTGGTTGTTATACCCCCGCTTTTTCAATTGGTATCAGAGCAGGCAAACACGTTCAAGACCTCACAAGTCTGTGTTTGTAGCAATCTGACTCTATGGACAGAGGTGTTATCTCAATTAACATACCACCAGTCTTCGATGGCTCTAATTACTTATGGTGTAAAATTGCTATGCGAGCTTTTCTTCATGCACGTGATTTTCAATCACGAGTATATGTTGTTAATGGCTATAATGCTTCCGTCGTGGCAGTTGGAGATGTAAACGTTCCCAAGCCTATTGGTGAATACACCCCTGCCGAGATAAATGCTGCAAAGAAAAATTCTGACGGTTTGAATGCCATTATCCCAAATCTTCAGCACCATGTGTAAAATTGCACTAGGTCTAAAGATGCATGTGATATCTTAGAAACCGTATTCGAAAGTAACTCCAGTGAAAAGGAAGATAGGCTTCAAAACCTTAATTCCGATTGGTAAAACCTTCGTATGGCAGATGAAGAAACATTTGATGAGTTTAATCACAAAGTGTCTGAAATTGTTAATGAATCTTTTGCATTGGGTAAGACTATTCCTGAAAAGGACATTGTGATGAAAATTATCAGATCGCTGTCATCTAGATACGACTCTAAGAAGGCCATCGTTGAGGAAAATAACCTTGATATACTATCCAGAAATACTCTTGTTGGAAAGTTGAAAATTTTCGATCTTGAACTTGAATAAAGAGAGAAAAGTCATCAGTTTAGCAATCATGTTGCTGCATCTGACCGTAAGTCTCGACGTTCTAAATTGGCTGATAAAAGTAATGAGAATTGCTTTAACTCTACTTTGTCACTGTTTATACAACAGCTTAAGAAATCTCTTAGACAGAGGAAAAGAAAGTCTCAAAAGAAAGCTCAGTCAATCAATAAAAAATTTCAGAAAAACTATGTAAACAATTCTAGTTTCAAGTGCTATAGAAGTGTTCACAATGCTTCTATTCATCCTGATACGGAGAAAAGCGAGATAACTAAAGCATGGATGGCTACTCTTGACTACTGTCCTGAGGATGAAATCTATGAAGGTTCTCTTAATCTATTTGCTGATAATCACGTGTGTCCTCCTAACAGTCCTGATTATTCCATGATAAACAATCTTACTTCCTCAGAAATACTTCAACTTGAAAAGGAAGTCTTAATTAAAAGGATTGAAAATCTGGAATGCCAACTGTATAACTTAAAATTGGAGATGAACAATCGTGATTCTTACGAGACGACCTTGAATTGCCAGCAAATTTCTCCTGATTCTATATCACTCTTAAGTCACCTTGACGACAAGAATCATACATAAGTTCACAAGGATTTATCTAATCTTAAGATTTCCTCATGTGATCATCAGGATCATCCTAAAACCTGTGATACCTTTAAACAGGAAAAGTACTCCTCTATCAAACGTCGTTTGCAGAAGAAGAAAACAAATCTCGTACAAAACCCTCATCTTTTGTAAAAGAGATTTCAAAAAGAATGCATAGTTTACGAAAATCAACAATCAAGGTATTCAAATCTATGCTAAAACAAAGAAAGTATGAAGTACATAACTCTTCTTTCTTAAAAACAAGACAGAAACAACGTATATCAAATACTCCATCCCCTCAAAAGATGTTACCCAGTCCTGCAGAGGATTGGAACAATTACAGTCTATAATATTATTTTAATGATTCTTGTCTATCCCTCTTAGACAAAAATAATGATCTTCAAGAGGGTTGTGATAAGTTATTTCTGTTATTGTTGTAGCCTAGAACTGTTTTGTTTTCAAACAGTTTTTCTTCTTAAGACTCGCTCTGAGGATAATCATTTAGGGTTTTGGTCAAAGGATATTTTGGATATTTATCCCTTATCCTCATTTCCTCTTTAAATGAAGTTTTATCCTTTGCATAAACATTTCATCTATCTCTTCCATCATGTCCTCTTCAAGCCTTTCAAGCAAGGAAAGTGATGTTTGGACAATTCTCTTTCCATCTAAGAAGATACGGTTTGATTCTTCTGATAATGCGATAAGCCCTGATCTTCACGGCTCTTCTCTGGACGGGAACGTCTCTGTTTCTCATTTTGATAAGCTCTCTTTAACCATGAATCTCGTTTTGGAACAAGTTCGTTCCCTAAAAAGTGAACTCGAAACTTCTTCCAAGAAACTTGAAGAAAAAATGGATCTTCTGGAGTCAAGAATTGGTCTGATCGAAGATGAGCTTGATGAATACAGAGAATATGAAAAGAGTATCCAATGTAAGTGAAATGCTTTATAGGAGTTTATTTATCTAGTAAATCTTCTATTTTCTTTTTATTAGAAAAATAACTAGAGTTTGGAATAGTCATTATTGTGTTTACACATAGCTATGTCCAATGTTTTCATCTTCATGTTTTTAGATTTATTAGTTTAAATTCTAAATTTGTCTGGAAGATGATTTTTGCAGTATTAATCTTTATGGTTTTATATATTGCAAATTTGTTATGGGATATGTGTGTTTACGTCCGTGAACTATGATTGTCCCATACCTTGTTAAAAGTAAAGTCTTTCGTATGTCGATATGCATGTATTGATAAAAGAATGAATAGACTTTTCACAAATACAAAAGTTAAGCCTATTATGTCAATTATTGATGGAACATGGGTTAAAATCTTTTGTTTGCAAGGATTATGTCTATTGAATGTCGTTATGCGAATAGTGATGGAAAATAGAATGAATCCTTGTGTATTCCGCAGTATTGACCTTCTCTGATCCATATTTTATGTATTACTATGAGGTTCCGTAAAGTGTCTTATATTGATCAATGAACAACCAAGTTGATTATTTTTATGATTAACTATGTTGTTGTTCCGTGAGGTACTTTATGTCGAGCATATTCAACTAAATTAATCATCTTGTTTGGTTATTTAGTTGTTGCTCCGTAAGTTTTTGTATGTCGATCATGACCAATTAAATTGATTACTTTTGTGATTATTTTGGTTGTGTATTTCGATTAGATTAATTATGGGTTCTCTTGTGATTAATCTAATTGTATGTTTTTAAGTCTCCATAAGTTCACTTATGTTGAGCATTTGTCGATTGCATTAATCATAGGTTCTCTTGTGGTTAGTTTAATTGAATATTTTTGGATTCAAATTCATACTTGTATGTGATTTGTTATGTCCAAAGAAATCCTTCTTTTCTTTCGAAATTAAGGTCGCTCTTGTTGTTCCTTCGGGAATGACATTTTATGAGGGAGAGTTCTTTTTGAACTTGCGCTTAATTGCCAAGTCTTTGTGGGAGTGCGGCTGTGGAATATTATAGGGGTTATCTTGTATCTTTACAAACTCCTTGATGAATGCATTTAGCTTCGGCTTTATGATTGCATCTAAATAAGATGATATATTTTTGTTTTCTTTTGGTCATGAAATGTCTCTTTCGGAAATTTCATTAGGATCCCGTTCTTGTACCTTTGCCAATTTTATTGACAAAAAGTGGGAGAATTAATATGTAGTTCACACTACAAATACATATGGTTTTCGGATCATTATGTAAGGGGGAGCAGTTTCCATGTGAGATGGAGTATTGGCTAAGAGGGAGTGATACATATCACCATAGTATTGTTGTTAAAGTTATGATACAATTGAACTTTGACGCTGTGTAATGATACCATGACACTGTATAACAATGATTGAGAACACTTGTTTTCTCGTTGTTATATCTATGGATTTTCAACAACGATGATGCTGAACTTACAACCTTTGGGATCATTGGAGTACTTGGAAGTGACGAATATTTCAAGTAATGTTGAAGATAGGCGTATGGAATAGGAGCTACAAAAGTTAATTTATTTATTTTTTGTATTCCATATGTATTGATAGTTTTGTCACTAAAATTGACAAAGGGGGAGATTGTTAGAGCATTGCTCGGTCGAACTCGCATGCGTTGTTATCTCAAGCATGTTTGTCAATGTTAGTGATCAAAACTATAAGTCTTGATTTCTAGTATAATATAGCTAAGGTCTCGGACTAGGATAGAAAGTGTAGTTGAGCTCAAGAACTCCATGGCAATCATCATACAAGACGAAGGACTACTCAAGGAACCGGTAGATCTTCATCGACTAAAATGTATGTGGAGACTTGAACTTATCTATCACTCAAAAGTCTATTTATCTCTTATCTTAAAGTCATTTTGCTATATAGACTTCGATTATACACATTTGCTATTTCGAGCCGAGTCTAACTCTCCTATCTATTTATCGAAATATGTGTTGGTAAGCTTTAGTTTTATCCAAATTCATCTTTACCTAGTGACGAATGTCATGTTATGTTTCAATCACTTTGAAAATTGCTCTGACGAAAAATGGTCTGTGAATAACGACTATATAACATTCTCTGAGAATGTTTCAATGATTGAAATGAGAGTTTAGATTACATAACCATTGGTAGGATATAAGCATTGTTATGGAAACACATATATGTATAAGTCCTTATTCCTTGAACCAAAGTTTCCTTGAACTCATGTTTATATAAACTAAGGAATGCTTTTGTAAACCGTGGCTATAAAGTTCATGAAGCGTTTCGAGTGAATCAAACCGTTTTTGCTTCGATTGTGTCTTGTGTAGTTACATAAGATCTAAGCAATTGAACAACTCTCTAACTAGTTCATTTGAGTCATTTGAACTAGTTATGGTGAAGAAGAATATGGTGGATATGAAAGTGATCATATGGCTAACCATTTGGTTAACTATTGTTGAACCAAAAAATGTACAAGTTTGGGTACGGTTACACAAGCCTAGAAACGTGCATTTCATTTGTGTGTAACAAGCTAGTTTTCGATCTAACGGTTGAAAGATATTAGCTTGAATCTAAATCAGGTTTTCATCTAATGGTGAATATTGAATGCTTTGTTACCAAGTGTAGATGGGGAAAAAGGATTTGCTGGTTTTTAAGGAATTAAGGAGACGACCGTATGGAGGAGACTCCTCGAATCGAGCGAAATGTTAAACCTCACACAGATGTACCGCTGCAAAGGGGGTGCTTTAGATTCGAGAGATCAATCTGTGTACTCCGGCCTAAATCAAGACAATGACCATTCCATAGTAAATTCGGTCACAAGAGAGGATGGGTTGATCTGTAGGAGGGAAGCTGAGAAATGTGTGGAATCAATGGTAATCAAAGATTGTGGGTGTGTGAATTCTGAATACGATAAGCTATGAGTGATTGAAATTGCTCAATTGAGAGTAATTGCTCAATTGATGAGTTGATGATCTTGTGTTGTCAGTTTGACGTGAGATTGATGATACTGATGATGCCGATCATTCAATCATGATTCAGAGACTTATTTATATTGCTGGAATTGTAGACACCATGATTCCATGAAGTGTGACAGTTGATGGAATCAAGGAGTGGGGAAGTGGAGATCGTGTTTGAAACCAGTTGCTCAACGTGTGGAGACTTGGTCGATTTTCCACCCACTACCTCGTGAATTCCTTCAACTGATTAAACGACTTGCTCACATTCCATCGTGTGTTTGAACACACGTGCCGTAGACCGCCAGACCAAAACTCTAAGTGATATCCCCCCCCCCAAGTGACACGATTGACGTCTCGTGGTTTGTTAGTCAATTGATGACTTCGTGGTTTGATGGGACGATGAGTCCATGTAGTTGCTGAGTTGGACATGATGTTCTGAAACTCATGAGTTGAACATGTCATGAGACAGAGGTATAGTTCTTACGATGAAGTGAGCAAGTATTTCTCATTCGATGGATCGTTGAATATTGATTGTTGAACCAATATCCCTTGGTTTGAGAAAATATTTATCATCTGAGCAAGTGTTCCTCATGTGATGAATTGTTGAATATTTGATCGTCTGAGCATGTGTTGCTCATATGATGGATTATTGGCAGCGTACCAAAAATATTAGTTAGAATCTTGGTCGTTGAACCGAGCACAATTAATAAAATTAATGACCATGAGGTCTTCGTAAAATTATTAAGGTTGGAATCTGGAATGATGATCCTGGGATTCAGAAACCCTAATTTGATCAATTGATGATCAATTCATGGTTCGTCAGAATTTCAACCATGGGACGAAGGAGGGAGCGACTACATGGGACCGTGGATCAACCATGTAGCATCCATATGCTCACGTGAGAAAATACGAAGAACTCCTGAAGAGTTGACGATTTGTTGGTGGAAGAATGATTAAATGCTGGCTTAATCATTTATTCAAAATGCTCGTCTGAGCCTTAGGCGAGAAAACCTAATTAATTATGACGAGGCGAGGGACCAACCATGGAGTCATGAAACCGGCCCTGGGTTGTCACGTGACTTCCTGACGATCACTTCATGAAAATCCAAAGTGTTTGGAAGAGTTTTGGACCTAATACGAGCAATTGTGCAAATTAGGTCAAAACTGTGAAAATTGATGGGACCGGCTTCCGTGAGACAAAGAGCCAAACTTGGTCGGTCAAGATAGCATGCTTGTGTCCCGAAGGCGTCCGCGTCTCAGTCCTGAGAATTTTTATATTTTCTGGCGTGCAATTGAGCATCCATTCGAGAAAATATGCCAAAATTAGGGTTTCGACGAAACTGAGGAAAACACCATGAGATGATGAAATATAATTATAAAATAAGAAATGAGGAGGCGTGGGACCTCCGTGGTCAAGGCATGGTCGGCCGGTCGTGACCACGGTCCTGTGGTGTCTTTTTCTTAATTTTATAATATTTTGATGATTTTATGAAAAATTCATGAATTTTGAGAAATTTGATGAATTTAGGGAGTTTCCATGAATTGAAGGAGTTTTCATGAGTTCAGGGAAGAAAAAAATATTAAAATAATAAAAACAAGGGAGTGTGTGACCGTGGAGCCGCGGCCGGCCGGCTAGGGCCCGGTCCCACAAGTTTCCCTAATTTTTAATATTTTTAGGTATTTTTGATGATTTGAGGGAATTTTTCCTTATTTGAGAGAAACACCATAAAATCAAGGAATTTGATGAATTCAAGGAAAAATAGGATAAATAATAATAAAATAATAAAACAAAGGGCATGTGGGACCGGCTAGGGCATGGCCGGCCGGCTAGTGGCACGGTCCCACAAGTTTTTCATAATTTTATTTTATTTATTATTATATGATGATTTGTGCAAAATACCATGAAATCAAGGAGTTTTTCATGAAATTAGAGAAATAATAATAATATAATAAGGAACCGTGAGGTGTGGGGCCGGTTGGGACCAAGGCATGGCCGGTTGGCCAATGGTCACGCCCCACACTCCTTTCCTTAATTTTATATTATTTTTTATGGATTTATGGAAGTACCATGAAACCGAGGAGTTTCCTCGAGACGAAGGAGATTTGATAAAATGAGAGAATTTTCATCAATCATGGAAAATAATAAAAATGCATTAAAAATATAAAACTGGCGTGGGATTGACCACGACACGGTCGGTCGGTCGTGTGTCCGTCCTCCAAGCACCCTGGTAAATATTTTTAATTATTTATTATTTTCTTCTCTATTTTGCATAGGTTCATCGTTTCGTTGTATTTTTGAAATACTCGTTCGTGCGGTGACTGTTAGTGTATCGTCGTTGAATACACCTTCACCATTTGAATCGGGGCTTACTTAGAGGTAGCTCAGACGCCCGGTTGTTGATTATTTATTACTAATTGTGGAATTCGGTGAAGAATAATTCACAAAACTGAGCAATAAGATGTTTATTATTAATTCATAAGATCAGCTGAGGATTCGACTACGAATTCAGAATAATAAAGTGAGCATTACCATTCCATGGGATCGTAGATTCGACCGTAGAATCAGAGTAATTAAGATTCATCTATTATCATTTATGAGACCAGTTGTGGATTCGATCATGGAATCGGAGCAATGAGATAATATAGTTATTGCTATTCTATCATATCAAGCTGTGGATTCGATCATAGAATCAGAACAATTGTTTATTGCCATTCCATGGGACCAGTCATGGATTCGACCATGGAATATGAGCAATTATTATTGCCATTCCATGGGACCAGTCGTGGATTCGACCATGGAATAGGAGCAATAATAGATTATTCTGGGAATCTAGTAGTGAATGCCACGGCAGAATTAATCTTAATTGGGAATAATTAACTTTGTGGCTCTATACTAGCAGAGCAAGCTTTCTAGGAGCATAATTATCCCGATATGAGCTTGTCGGTAAGTCATATCCTTTATATAGTCAAGGTAAACTTCTTGTTTGTTCCTGAAGACGTTATTGCTCTACACTAGCAGAGCAAGCTGTCTAGAAGCCGTCCATCTCGTGATACTATATAGAAATAATCACCGAAAGTATTTAGTATTCATGAGATATGCTGTTGTCCAGTCGTGAGACTACATATCTACATGTACTCTGAGAGAAAGTACTCTCCGTTGAGAATTCGATGAGAGACCCGTGTCTCGATACTCACGTCTGATTGCTGAATCAGAGCTTCGTATAATTATGAGTTTACAATTTTAGACTTTGTCGAAAATCCACCATCTACATTAAGTCCCCTGATTACTGAGGAAAGCTGTGTTCCTCAGTCAGCATTAAATGGTGATTTTCCGGCCATAAATAATAATATCAGTAATTGAACTTAGTCATAAGTTGAGACGTTACCGGATTTAGAGAGCATGAGCAAACCAATACTTGATGAAGGCTTCAATTTCGTGATTGGAGCGTCATTTGATGAGCATAAATTGGTGTTGAACCGCTGGTTTGGACGACGAGTCCGTGGTCAGTTAGGATTCGCGGGTCGGGCCCAATAAGGAAATCCTTAGAAAATTAGGTTTTGGAAATAAAATTGATATAAAAGGGATTAATCCTTTTTTTTTCCACGACCACCTCTCCATCATCTCTGCACCTTCATGCCAGCAGGAGAAAGTTCCCGCCGCTGCCGGACCACCACCTGCCGCCGCCGTTGCCGTCGACCGATTTCCGGCCAAACCCACCAGGTGCGTTTTTTTTTTTTTTTTTTTTGATGTTTGCTGATGTTGTGACCTTCATGAGTTTTTCATGTTTTGATCATGATGAAGTTATATACATGTGTGTATATTAGTGTGAGTTTCATGAAAAACCCTCGTTTTTGAAAACGTATGTTCGTTCGATCGTTAGTTTTGCAAACTAACTATAATCCCTGATTTAGGAGAGATTGTTTTTAGTATATCAACCTAGGTTCAGTGATAAAACTTAGTTTATGAGCTTTCATGTGTACCAAGGTTCTATCATAAAAGAAGTGAATTTTCATGAAATCGGAATAATCTTTCGTTTTAAAGACAAATAACGATGACATGAAGGAAAATATGTATGATGAACTTGTGTCTGGTGGGCCCGGAAGTGTGTGAAAATTAAGCGAAATGAAAACGGGCCTACAGTAATACCGCAAGTGCACGGTCGTCAGTTGTAGCTCGTGCAAGTACGGGTCGAATCCACAGGGACTGGGTGTGTTTGGAGTTTCTAGCTATTTGGGCTCTAAATTGCTATTGGGCTTCTAATTGTGCTTTGGGCTTAGTGGGTTTTTGTAACAATGAAATGGTTTTGGGCTCAGTCAAGGATCTTTTGGATTGACTGTGAACTTATGGGCTTTTGGTCTTTTGATGTGAACTGGGCTTTGGGCTAACAGTGAACTGGGCTTAGTTGGCTGGGCCTTAGGCTTGAACAGAAGAACAGTGGGCTTTTGTAATGACTGGACTGGGCTTGTGCTGTGAGCCAAGCTCAGTTGCAGCAGCAGCAGTGGCTGTAACACAGGACAAGAGAAGCAAGCTGGAGCAGCAGCAGGAGAAGTTGAAGCAAAGCAGCAGCAGCAGCAGGGAAAAGAAAGCAGCAGCAGCAGCAGTACTGCACAGCAGGGGAAAGAAAGCAGTGCACAGCAGCAGCACAAGCAATGCACAGCAGCAACACAACAATGCAAGTAGTAGCAGCAGCAGAACAAGGAGTAGTTGAAGTAGCAGGAGCAAAGACAATGCAATAAATAAAATGTAAAGAAGCAAAGACAATGAAGTAAAGAAGACTAACAAAATAGCAAAGAAAACAAAACAAAGAACATCAATGACAGTGGAGGAAAACAAAAGTAACAAGGAAACAATGGAGGAAATGGAACAAACCAAGGCTGTTTTAGCCAAGGGCGGTGGAGATGGTGAAGGTGAAATGGTGAAGGTGAGCCTAGGAATACTACTAGAGTGGGAAGAGAACCAGCTTGCTCACAGTCACTAGTGAGCACTATTTTCTCCCCACTGCTCAATCAACACAATGCTTCAAAGGCTTTAGCCTAACATTCACACAAAACAGTTATAAAAACAGCTATAAAAACAGTGATAAGAAGCCACAAAAACAGATAGATAACAAAGAAGAGCAGGAAAAAATGTTAGGCAGTGGCTGTTTTTGGTTAAATCCTTGTCCCTAATGGAGCTAGGTGGAGGTTCTAGCCTGCCTATGTTCCAGGGCATACATAAATGGAATAGAAGGAGAAGAAGCTTGCTAATGAGCACTAAATTCCTCCATTTCTCAATTAGCTCGATTTACAAGAATTATAACCTAAACTTCCACCACTAACAGTGAACATACTTAACATGAATTACACAAGACAATAGAACATGGACTAGACATTTAAAACAAAATCACAGGGACTGAAATGAAACATGAACTGGAATTAAACATAACCAAGCATGGAACTAGAAATTACCAAACATTAAAATTAAACTAACATAAACCTAATTGCACTAACAGTTGAAAATTAAATCAAAATTAAACTTGCTAAACACAAAATTAAAACCTAAATTGAACTGTTGGAATTGAAATTGACATTAAAACAAACTTAATTGTAACTGAAATAGAAATTGGACTTGGAATTTGAAATTAGAAATTAGAAGTGAACCTAACCCAAATTGGGTGGTTACTTGGCTAGTCCAAGAACACCTTCTACACATGATACATATCCCCTATTTATACCCAGGACACCCAATTAGGGTTTACAAACCAAATCCCTAAATTTCCCCCAAAAACAGTAAAACTAGGGTTTTAAATTCATCTCACCAATCATGATGAAAGTTGTTTCTGACTTCGACCCACGTTGCTACATCTCCTTCTAGCCTTCCTGCACGCTTCGAATTCGTCTATAGACTCACTTATTTTACTGATTTCTCACCTAGGGTTTCAGAGAAAGGAATGGTGAGAAATCAGTGAAATAAGGGGCTAGAGAGAGAGGGAAAAAGGGAGGGTAGGTGATGGTGGGTTTCGATTGGTGAGAGCCATGATGGCTTTTGGTGGTTGTGGCAGAGGTATGGTGGCGGAATGGGTGTTGCAGAGAGGAGGTGGAGAGAAAGAGAAGAAAGAAAGAGGAGAAGAATGGGTCGACAGTTTAGGGTATAGGGTATCCGTTTTTAGGGTGTTGAGCGGGCGCATCAAAGTTAGATGTTGGCGAAGCTGAGCCACTGGAATCGAAGCTGGTAGGTGAATTGGACGGCTCCGCCTCAAGAGGCTGGTATCGACCGTCGGATGTCTTGATACAACGAAGTTAACGGCGAAGATCGAGGTTAGGTGCTGTAGTGTTTAGCGGAAGTATCGAGGTTTGATGTGCAGGCAAAGAAGCGACCGTAGGATGAAGATGCGATCCAATCTGACGGTCGGGAATGGAGGCGGGTATGGATATAGAAAATGGGTTTGGGTAAGGGTTTTGGGCCTTGGGTATGCCAAGCCCATATCTTCTTTAAGAACAATTCTTCCTTCTTGAGCCCATTCCTAGCTTTTTGGACGTGCGCTCCATTCTTTGCGGCTTCCTTGCGTAATTTCTTCCGGCTTTTCACCACTCTTCAGCTCTTTTCTGCTTCGCAAGTCATCCAGACTTTATTTATTACCTAAAAATGCAAAATTAAGTAAGAAAAATATTTATTCTTGAAAACAATGAAAATGCAGAATATGGGATAAAATGTAGAATTACTGCACAAAAGATGAGTTAAATGCCAACAAAAAGGGATAAATATATGCATTATTTGGCACTCATCAGTGTCCAGTGATAAAATTTTGCTTATGAGATTTCATGTAAATAAAAAACTTTATCATATGTATAAGATGTGAGCTTTCACAATATTTTTTGAAATAAACCTTCGTTTTAAAGACAAATAATGATGATAAGAAGGAAAAATTGTTTTTTATATATATATATGCAGCCGTGACATATATTGTGCAAAATATGATGATATATTTTATTTGCATGAGTTTGTTTTCGTTAGATAAAATCCTTGAGAATTTATGTATGCAAGTTGCATTAATTATTGTTTTTTCGAAAAATCAAAACGTGGGTTTTGAGGATTCTTCAAAGATAGACAATATATTTATGATAGAATATTGTATTGTTATGAACTTCATAGGTCAGTTGTGTGAATGTTCACATTATGAAAATTGTGTCCGTGATTTTATGAAAATCAGTTTCGAAATTAATAAAGTTTCGTTCGTTTTTGCAGTTTTCGAAGAGACGAACGATTTTGAGGTGTTAACTCTACCGTTACTATCACTATTGTTAGTGGAAGTACAAAAGGTAAGAGTTAAGAGTTACCATTTTTGCCGTATTTCCTTGATTCGTGTCTGGACAGCATACTGAAGTAGAATGTAATGTGGACTTTGCAGTTGTTTTAGCAAAATGACCAATTCCTCAGCCAACGATACTTCAAGGGACGAATCGCATACTGATGATGACATCTCCAGGGATGATGCATGCATGGACGAGACCTCCATTGGTGAAGAAGAGGAGGATGCCACTGGCGTGAAGAACATTCCTAATATAGACGACGCATTCTTTGAGGAGGATCCAAAAGGAGCTGAAGCATATCTCAATCCCCAGTATATCGTCTTCTGATCAACCCTAGGACTGTGACTCAGAAGAAATTGGTGACCCCGAAGATGGTAATACGGCTTTGTCTCGAACGAGGGCTTTTCCTTGCATCGACCATAGAGTTTAAGCTTTCTCGACGCCCTTTGGAAAAAATTTCTGGATGGGCGAGGCATATGTTGGGTTTCCCTCATGTCAGGGCTATGCTCAACCAGGCACAAGTGACGAGAGCTATTCAAGCTTCTGGAGACTTGTCTATTAATCATGATGTGAAAAGTATCGTGGCTTTGCTGGCTCGTTGGTGTGTTCCCACTCACACCTTCATATGTAGATGGGGAGAATTTACTGTTACCTTAGAAGATGTGGCTGCTTTGATGCATCTCCCGATTACAGGTAATTTCTCTGGAGGTCTTTCGGATGAGGAAAAAGTGGTTTTTGACACTCTGACAGCTGCGATGGAAGAAGTGAACAAGGCGTCTGGTAGTAAAGGTTGTTATGCCCATTGGTTGACACGTTGGTGGCCAAGAGATGAAGTTTCTGATAGTCCCATCACCGGTATGTTACCTATTGCCGCTTTCTTATGCTTATGGTTATCCAGAGACATATTCGAAGACAGTGGACATTTGTTGAAGCCTTTCGTAATCCCTTTTGCTATTAAGATGGCTCAAGGTGAGCAACTCCCAATAGGTAGCTTATTCCTGGGTTCCTTGTATTCTAACTTAGACTCCTTGGTGTTAGATTCCAGCGTGTCGAATGGCTTCATGAAGATTGAGTGTTATGTTAACACGATGTTTCTTCAAGCTTTGATGTGGGAGCACTTCAAGAATTATGCGCCTATCCCACGTAATATCCTGCAAGGACCAAATACTGATGCCCGTCACATCTTCGCCGAGAAAGATAATGCCCGAATCATGCGTTGGTCTACAAAGCAGCCTCGGTCTAAAGCACGCCTCATTGATGTGTTGGATGAAGAATCGGAGTTCGACTTTCGTCCGTGGGTGTCGGTTCCTGATTATGTTTCTCAACCAACGACTTTCAATACTGGAGAGAGCACGACTCTGAAATCTGGTGCTAACCCGAATGATGGTGAGAGATCCTTCATGTTGAGCTGTACTCCTGGTCACTTGTTATCCGTTATGCATGGAGAGTGGGCCGTAAGAATACAACATTGATAGGGCGGCTCGACAAATGGGTATGGATCAATGTGTTCCAACTACCCGGAGAAGGAAACCATCAGTTGATCAGCTTGCGTCTCGTTTAGATCACACTCACGTGGAAGGGAGTAGTTACTGGTTTCCTGGTTCTGATAGATTTGCATATGTAACCCCAGGTTATATAGAATTCTGGCATCAACAATTTGAGAGATTGCATGAATTCGTGACAGTTAGTCAGCCTCCAGTGAAGATTCCTCCATCTGCTGAGATGATCTCTGGTCGACCAAGACTGAAGTACCTTTCTGGTGATAAACGAAAATTATCTCCAGGATGTTCTCAAGTAAGGTTATCCACATGTCTTTTATGAAACCATGGTAACTGTATTCTGATCATGTTATTGAATTCTTTACAGGACGGTCGTAGCGTAAGACCTCGAATCCATGCATATTTTTCAGATATTAGAGAAGTTGTTCACGGCGGAGAAGGAATGAACAAAAGTTATAAGTTGTTACCTAATATCGTGAAGTCCCCGGTTCGTTCTTTGGTGAGTTCCCAATATTTCTCACCGTGACTTTCGTTGCTATTAACATTAGAATCATGAAGCCAATTTTTTTCAGAATTTTACTCCATCAAGTCTTGAAGGTCTTCAATTTTCTTCTACTGAAAAAGCAATCGCTGATTTGAGTGACGGTGAAACTGTATGTATTTCTTCACATGTTCAAATGGGGTGCTTCATAGATGAAAATATTGATTGTAAAGGACGTGTACAGGAGGATGTCTTGATGGAGATGGAGAATTCTGGAACTCAATCATCCTCTGGGAATGGGAATGGAGGTAATTCCCAAGATTCGGAGCCGGATGGAAGTGACGTTCCACTTGTCCTTGATGTGGACAATTCAAACCCCTTGGACACTTTGGAGACTCCTCAAGTAAGTATATATCCTGTACGTTATTCATAGAAGTATAAAAGTGCTGACTTGTAAATGAATGAATGAGAACCCATGTGAATATGTGAAAACTTAGTCGAATTTTGTCGTCAGACTGTAGAAACACTGTAGAATCTTCGTCCGGAGTACGATTTTGATGATCTGCATGTGAAAATTCAAGCCCGGAGAATTTCCAAGTTTAAGCAAAGAAGCTTTTTAAGTTTTGAGCACGTTCAGAGCCTGAAAAGGCGAAATAGTAAACTTCCAGGAGACTTCCAGAACTTTTTCAGATTGCGCATCACTCGATATATTGGCCACATCTACTCGCTCGTTCATCGGATGGTAATGAAATTTTGAAATGTCATAGAGGACATCCATACGAAGAGAATGGCATATGAACCATCCTCAGATTCCTTGTATATTTCTCCCAGTTCTTCTATTAGTACAGGGCATAGTTCAGTTTCTTCAGACGGACTCATCGTAAAATGTGTTTTCATGACTTTCATGTTATTTGCTCGTGCCTTGAATGTAGTATGATGAACTTTGATGATATTTCCTTGCGGGTATACTGTGTTTCATAATCTCATTTGTCTTCGTGACTCTAACCTCATGTAATCTTCGTATTAGGTGCTAAATACCGAAGTTGAGGATATTTGAGCCAATGATGACAACTTTAACCCTTCTGAAGTTATTGATGAAGAGACCGCCATCCCTGCACTTCGAGGCCATGAGAAGGTCGTTGTTGATGTTATGGAAAACCAGATGGTTGTTGCTTCAGTGATAGAAGAAACCGAGATAACAGCGGAGAATACCGAAGGAACCGTTGCTTTGGTCGTGGAAGCTGCTCCAGTGACTGAGAACCGTATAATAGTGTATGAATATCCAACTGCAGGGGTTGTTTTCGATCCTCCATTTAACACTTCACTGCCGTATCATGAACTGGTCGGTGGATTCAGCGTTCCCATTGGATATGCACACTTGTACGAGACGATATGGAAGAAGTTTGGCCACATGATCGTTGACAGGAACTCTGGGCGTGCTTATGCTTTAACCATGCAAGTAGGCGTTATCTTGCGTGTCGTGAGTGATATGCATACGAGACCCAGGAATCCCGTGACTCCAGATATACTCTTTGATTGGGAAGTTAACTTGGAGAATTCAGAAAGACTTGGCCTCAACGTGAAATGGCTTCGTAAGAAAATAAACGCTATCAAGGATTCATGTGAGAAGAACATACCCTTTCCCAATGATGTTGTGAAGGAGAAGGATGACAAGATTGCCAAGCTGACCGAGGAGTTGAACAAGGAGAGGGCGACTTTCCAATATTGAAGGATGCTGATGAGCGAAAGCCTTTTCATGCTGATCTCTTGAACTTCTGAATTTCTGAGAGATGTGAGGTTTGTACTTGGATTTTTATATTTAGATGGTTTTGGATTGACTGATGGTTAAGGATTTTCTTATAGATTTGATAGAGATTTTCTTTTACGAAATATGAACTGAATTTTGATAAATTGCTGAATTCAAATACTGATTGCAAGTATTGCAAATGTTTTGCAGGAATTGAAATACAAATGAAAGAAAATCCTAAATGTTAAATCCCAACGCCATGGATGCTTCTAACACCCAATACCTTAAATGTCCAATAATTTCAGATAAACGACTTGAGCCAATTTTCGTGAATTATTGGTAGGGTTCTGCCATCTGTGTTGATCAATTTGTAGTATCCTCCGGCCACGGACTCAGCGACCATGAATGGTCCTTCCCGATTGGAGTTCCTTGTAGAATGAAGACCGCGCTGAACTGCTTTGAGAACCAGGTCCCCTTCATGAAACTTGTTAGGCTTGGTCGATCATTCCTTGAATATCTTCCGCTAATTCGGAATTCCCTGTTTGATGAAATTTCACGATTGTGGCACATATGGACACTCGCGCAGAAGAGAGTATCCAGCATTGTGTTGATCATGCTTAGCCAAGTCTTCAGCAATAAACCTCTCGATGGAGCGACCGATTTGAAGAAGTTATGAACCCAACCATTGAGTGTAATATTGCTGAGGTGAAGTTACCCGCTCGTACCTTTTGATGACTGCTAAATTGTTCATGGGGAGAAGTCCCTGGACCATAGTAGCGTATTTGAATATTGGTAATATTGGAGCAAGAGGAGGAATAAGACTTTCCTGAGCTCGAAACCTTCTAACAAAGGTGTGCGGATTTTCTCCAAGTTCCTGCGTAAGCCCCATCAGAGTTTTTACTTCTTCCAGATGCTCAAATAGTGGTGTGTCCTCTGCTTCGTCTTCCGACTCGGAATCCTTGTCGATGACATGATGTGTTGAAGGCATCGTTATCATTCCGGCATGAATCCAAGTTCTTCCAAGGACCATGTCGTACCCAGGGTCTTCCCGGATTATGAAAAACTTGACCTCAGTGTAGATCAATCTTTCCGTAACTTTGAGAGTGATGAATCTGTATGCGTCTCTGGAGATTCCTTCGTGGTCTCTAATTGCTATGGGAGCGTGGGTGGCTTCATGTCGAGTAATACCGGCAGCTCTGAGAGTTTTCAAAGGGATGATGTTGACAGCGGTACCAACATCGACGAACGCCCTTTTGAACTCATTTACTTTAATGTGCACTGTGGTGAGCAGTCCCCAGTCATACATTTCTTTGTCGGTGGCTGAAGATTCAGTGGTGGTTTCTTGGATCAGCAGACGTTTTTCGGACACGACGTGGTTCAGTGCATCAAACATGTCATTCCTTTGAGCTTTCGAAAGATACAACAACTCGCATACATGTTCGATCAGAGATTGAACCGATTCTTTGACAGGAGGTTCAGAGATGGTAAAAGTTCTGAATGGGAGGGGGTTTTTGTGCACTCCCTCAGTCCCCAAGTTGAGCCCTCCTGATTCGACCTTTTCCTTGAATATGCGCTTCAAAATTTTGCAATCACTTGTGGGATGGCTGACGTATCTATGGAAACAGCAATACCGAGGATTTTCCATGGCCTCTTCAGTTGGTTCCTTCTTGACATAAGGTAATTTGATTGCACCATCTTGAATCCAGGCATCGAGTAGTTCATTAACTTCTTCCATTGAACAGGGAAAATCAGGTGCTTCTGGATCTTCCGTATGCTGAGGAGGGATTTTTGAATTCTCCTTCTTGTATGCCTTTGAAGGGGTGGAGGAAGTCTGCTTGTGTTGTGGTTCTGATTTTTGCTTACTCCCTTCCGCGACAGCATTTGCTGAAGGTTGAAGGTTTTACTTCTTGTTGATCAAACGCCTGCTTCCTCGAGTATCTTTTGAATCCTCACTCTTTATAGACTTTTCTCTTTCCAAAAGAGCGGGTGAATGGTTGCCGACCTCTTCGCGGCTTCGTGAAGCTCTGAGAAAGTCTGGAATCGAAGGTTTTCTAGCAAGGCCCTGTAGACCGGGAGCATGCCATTGATGCACAAGTCCACCAGTTGTTGCTCCGTGACGTTTGGGTCATGCCAATCTAGGGCTTGGACTCTGAACCTTTTCACATAATCATTGGGATTTTCACTGACCCTCTGAAACATCCTTCCAAGGTCGGAGAGGGTGACCTATTCTGACAATAAGAAGTATTTCCTGTAGAATGCATTGACCATTTCTCCCCAATTATTGATAGTCCCTGGTGCAATGTTGTTATACCATGTGTATGCTCTGCCTTTCAGAGATTTCGAGAATTCCTTGAGATGAACGATGTGATTATGTTCATGTTCTCCCAGGGATTCGAGAAAACGAGAGACATGTTCCCTAGCATTGCCAGTTCCATCATATAAGGTGAAGGTTGGAGAAACGTAACCTTTGGGGAGTGGAATCCTCTGCGTAGCGGAAGGATAAGGAGATTGATGACGATGGACATGCGATGTTTTGTCTTTTCCACGGTTCTCCAGAAGGTGCTCCAGATCCTCGCGAGTGATGAAATTCGATGATCCCTTTGCTGATGAGTTGTCTGCAGCAGTTTTGTGGACTTCATTGTCTTCTACTGTATGGATTGGAATTACTTCAGGATCGTCGTCTGAGGATTTCTCCTTCTCCTTTCCCTTCTCTTGAGTCTTTTCAGACATCTTATTAGTAAGAGTTTTGAGATAATTACACAGTTCCCTTGTGTAGCAGCCATGTCAGTCTGATTTTTTGCAAGAGTCTCATGCACTTTGATAAGATCAGCAACGGTAGGTGGTGGATCTCCTCTGATTTCTTCAGGGTGTCGTCCAGACAGTGGATGATCTTCGTCGTGAGGAAGAGTAATGTCACCACCATCAATGTTGGAGGTCGGAATTGTCTCCGAGATATTCTGGTTGTTGTTGTTGCTAGTGCTAGCACGGTTTGTGTTAGGATTCGTAACTGAACCCGACCTGAGATCAAACATCTTGTGAGATTGTTAGATCGCAACCGAGAGAATTATCTCCCACTGTTGTCGCCAATCTGTAGATGGGGAAAAACGATTTGCTGGTTTTTAAGGAATTGAGGAGACAACCGTACAGAGGAGACTCCTCGAACCGAGCGAAATGTTAAACCTCACACAGATGCACCGCTGCAAAGGGGGTGCTTTAAATTCGAGAGATCAATCTGTAGTAATCCGGCCTAAATCAAGACAATGACCGTTCGAGAGTAAATTCGGTCACAAGAGAGGATGGGTTGATCTGTAGGAGGGAAGCTGAAAAATATGTGGAATCAATGGTAATTAAAGATTGTGGGTGTGTGAATTCTGAATACGATAAGCTCTGAGTGATTGAAATTGCTCAATTGAGAGTAGTTGCTCAATTGATGAGTTGATGATCTCGTGTTGTCAGTTTGACGTGAGATTGATGATACTGATGATGTCGATCATTCAATCATTATTCAGAGACTTATTTATATTGCTGGAATTGTAGACACCATGATTCCATGAAGTGTGACAGTTGATGGAATCAAGGAGTGGGGAAGTGGAGATCGTGTTTGAAACCAATTGCTCAACGTGTGGAGACTTGGTCGATTTTCCACCCACTACCTCGTGAATTCCTTTAACTGATTGCACGACTTGCTCACATTCCATCGTGTGTTTGAACACATGTGCCGTAGACCGCCAGACCAAAACCCTAAGTGATATCCCCTCAAGTGACACGATTGACGTCTCGTGGTTTGTTAGTCAATTGATGACTTCGTGGTTTGATGGGACGATGAGTCCATGTAGTTACTGAGTTGTACATGATGTTCTGAAACTCATGAGTTGAACATGTCATGAGACATAGGTATAGTTCTTACGATGAAGTGAGCAAGTATTGCTCATTCGATGGATCGTTGAATATTGATTGTTGAACCAATATCCCTTGGTTTGAGCAAATATTTATCATCTAAGCAAGTGTTTCTCATGTGATGAATTGTTGAATATTTGATCGTCTGAGCATGTGATGCTCATCTGATGGATTATTGGCAGGAGTCATGAAAATCCAACCATGGAGTCATGAAACCGGCCCTGGGTTGTCACGTGACTGCCTGACGATCACTTCATGAAAATCCAAAGTGTTTGGAAGAGTTTTGGACCTAATACGAGCAATTGTGCAAATTAGGTCAAAACTGTGAAAATTGATGGGACCGGCTTCCGTGAGACAAAGAGCCAAACTTGGTCGGTCAAGATAGCATGCTTGTGTCCCCAAGGCGTCCGCGTCTCAGTCCTGAGAATTTTTATATTTTCTGGCGTGCAATTGAGCATCCATTCGAGAAAATATGCCAAAATTAGGGTTTCGACGAAACTGAGGAAAACACCATGAGATGATGAAATATAATTATAAAATAAGCAATGAGGAGGCGTGGGACCTCCGTGGTCAAGGCATGGTCGGACGGTCGTGACCACGGTCCCGTGGTGTCTTTTTCTTAATTTTATAATATTTTGATGATTTTATGAAAAATTCATGAATTTTGAGAAATTTGATGAATTTAGGGAGTTTCCATGAATTGAAGGAGTTTTCATGAGTTCAGGGAAGAAAAAAATATTAAAATAATAAAAACAAGGGAGTGTGTGACCGTGGAGCCGCGGCCGGCCGGCTAGGGCCCGGTCCCACAAGTTTCCCTAATTTTTAATATTTTTAGGTATTTTTGATGATTTGAGGGAATTTTTCCTAATTTGAGAGAAACACCATAAAATCAAGGAATTTGATGAATTCAAGGAAAAATAGGATAAATAATAATAAAATAATAAAACAAAGGGCATGTGGGACCGGCTAGGGCATGGCCGGCCGGCTAGTGGCACGGTCCCACAAGTTTTTCATAATTTTATTTTATTTATTATTATATGATGATTTGTGCAAAATACCATGAAATCAAGGAGTTTTTCATGAAATTAGAGAAATAATAATAATATAATAAGGAACCGTGGGGTGTGGGTCCGGTTGGGACCAAGGCATGGCCAGTTGGCCAATGGTCACGCCCCACACTCCTTTCCTTATTTTTATATTATTTTTTATGGATTTATGGAAGTACCATGAAACCGAGGAGTTTCCTCGAGACGAAGGAGATTTGATAAAATGAGAGAATTTTCATCAAATCATGGAAAATAATAAAAATGCATTAAAAATATAAAACTGGCGTGGGATTGACCACGACACGGTTGATGAGTGCTAAAAAGTGCATATTTCTATATATTTTTCTTGGCATTTAACTCATCTTTTGTGCATTAATTCTACATTTTATCCCATATTCTGTATTTTCATTGTTTTCAAGAATAAATATTTTTATTAATTAATTTTGTATTTTTAGGTACTAAATAAAGCTTGGATGAATTGTTGAGCGAAAAGAGCAAAGAAACGGTCAAGACTCCCGCAGGAAGGCAGCGAAGAATTATGTTTTCAAGAGCCGGATAAACTAGAAGTGGGCTTGAAGAGGAAGAATTATTCTTAAAGAAGATATGGGCTTGGCATACCCAAGGCCCAAAACCCTCACCCAAATCCAATTCCTATATCCATACCCGTTTCCATTTCTAGCCGTCAGATTGGATCATCTCAGCATCCTACGGTCGCTTCATCGTCGTGCATCGAAGTCTGAAGCTCCTGTCAAACACTACAGCACCTAACTCCATCTTGAGCCGTCAGTTTCGTTGTATCAGGCATCCAACGGTCGCTTCCCGCTTCCTTCCATCTCGCCGTTAGATCGATCCATCATCTTCGCATCCAACGTCTCATCCTCGCTGTTCATCAACAATTGCTAAACCCACTCAACACCCTAGCATCTAGGTTTATAACCCAAAACCAAACACACCCCTATCCCTAATTCCATCGACTCCACCTCCATCTTCTTCACTCCGTCTGCAACAGCCTCACCTTCACCACCTGCTCTGCCTCTGCCGCCACCACCACCAACTCCGTCTGCACCTTCCATACCGCCACCACTATAAACCATCATTACCAACACGTTCACATCCTTCTATCAACTTTTTTCATCATTTCCAAACCCTATTTTTCTCTGAAACCCTAGGATTAGGGGATGATGAAATAAGTTAGGTTAGAAAATCAATTGGGAGTAGCAGGAGACGCAGGAGAAGAAATTGAAGAGTGGGTGAAGATATTTGATTGGATTCAGAGATTAGGTGAGACCTAATTTCACTTTTCATGAAACCATAGTTTTCTGATTTTGGGTATTTTTTGGGGGAAACTTGCATGTATAAATTGGGGGACTTGGGTGTTGATTTTGGGCATGCCTGGACTAGCCAGTGCACCACCAAGAGGACTGGACTAGCCAGTTCCTCAATTGTTCATGTTCTGTTTTTGCTTCACTTTCAAATTCAGTTTTATTTTCACATATTCATCATGTTTTAATTTATCACTTGCTAAGGTTGAGATGAAGCTTCCATGCTCATGCTAGTTGGTTAATGTGTAGACAATGTTCTTGTGTTCTGAAACTGTGTAGGACAGTTATAATTTAAGCATTTCATCACATTGCTCTCACATTGTATGTCAAGCATACATTGTAGTTAGGATAACCCTGTGATTGATGGTGCTGCAGCTCATGATTAATGTTTATTGTTCAAACCTTAGACTAGTTGTGCTCTAATCAGACAGTTAGTGTATGGAAGAACATTTTAGCTGTAATTAGATTATCCTTTAGGAAGGTTTAATCATCTAAGTGGCTTATCTGCGGGTAGTTGTAGTGTGAGAGCCCCAATTACTACAAGGACTAGACTTAACTTAGTGACCCTAAATCCTTCTCTTAAAACCACCTCTTTGATAAGCAGCAGGCTCGAACCTCCACTGCTATCTAGATAGTTAGCTGAGGCTAGAATCTCACTAATATCTAAACAAGGGGAAGAACATGAGTTAGCATTAAAATTGACTTAGCATAGGTTAGAGGTGGAATCAAAAGCCTTAGTGATTAAGCCTAAAGTCACTGTTTCTTTCCCTCACTGCCTCACTGCAACTGTTTTACTTTGTTTCTTTGGCTCTTTACTTCACTGCCTTAGGCTCATTGCCTTTGTCCCTTTGCTTCACTGTCACTAGCTCAGAACTATCTAGGAAACTTCAACTCACACACACCTTGTCTCTGTGGATCGACCCGTATTTGCATTGTTCTACACCTCGACACCGTGCACTTGCGGTTATAATTTGTAGGACCTTTTAGAAGCCTACCAAGTTTTTGGCGCCGCTGCCGGGGACTGGTGCTGTGTTGAAGTTGTTTTCTTGCTTACATTTATGCATCATAACTTGCATATTCATCTTTGCATTGATTCCTGCATGAGCATTTAGTGTAGCATCTAGTGTAATTTTCCTGTTCTTTGTAGCTTGCTCTTAACTGATAACTCTGTTGAGTAACAGGTGCCTTCTCCAACTGACCTGTTGCTTGCCAAGGACCTGTTGCTGCTTTACCTGTGCTTAACCCTTGGTGTGCTGCCAACCTGAGCTGTTGTGGCTCCTGCTGTTGTGCTTGCTGCCTGGTGCTCGCTTTGTTGTTGCTGCAGCTGTTCTGCTTTTCTTCTTCTCTTCCCTTCTGCTGCTACTTGCTATCTTCCTGCTGGCTGCTGGTGCTTGGGCCATTGCTACAAGCCAGCCTCTGGTGCTGCTGTTGTTTTCCTTCTGCTATTGTTGAGGTGCTGGTCTGAGCTTGTTGCTGAGAGTCAAAGCCCAACTGGGCCTCTCCAACAAGTTTAGGAAGATCCAAAGCCCAACTGGGCTGTGCAACTTAGAAAAGGGATAAAAGCCCAACTGGGCTTCCCTCCAAAAAGGTAAGCCTAAACCCAAACCCAAATTTTTTGGGCTTGTAATTTTTTTGGTTTGTATTGTTATTCTCTTTTGGGCTTGTGATTGTATTATCTTTTTGGGCATGTACTAATTATTTTAATTTTATTTTATTTTTATTTGGGATTGTAATAATTTTGTTTTTTTTTTTTTTTTTTTTTTTTTTTGTATAATTAGTTTTTTTTTTTTATTTCTTTCTTTGATTTGGGCTTGTAATTTGTTGTTTGTTAGGCTTGTAGTTTCTTAATAGTGGGCTTGCTCTAAACTTAACTTTTTGGATTTGGGCTTGCTCTTTTTGTGAACCAAACTTAACTAAAAAAAAAATTTGCTCCTATTTCAAAACCAAAATTTTTTCTCCCTCTTTAAAAACCAAAATTTTCTTTTCAAAACCCATAAAAACCAAATGTTCCCATCAAAAACCAAATGTTTTTCATTCCCATCAAAACCAAAATTTTCTCCATAAAAAACCAACTTTTGAAACCCATTAAAACCAAATAGTGGGCTTTGTGTCTTTTCAATATGGGCCAACCTCGTGCTCTCCATGAATACATGTATCCCACAATAAAAATTCCATTATCATGTATTGTCTTACCTCAAACCAATAACCCTTTAAAATAAATGCAAGCATGATACAATACTTCCTATATTTCGAGGGTTCGATACTGAGAACCCCTATACTCATGTAAGAGAGTTTGAACAAATTTGTCGGACTATGCAACCTGAATATATGTCCGAAGACTCTCTGAAATTGCGTTTGTTTACATTTTCTCTAAAGGAAAGGGCCAAAACATGGTTTTACGGTTTGAGACCACAATCAATCAACACTTGGGACCAACTCACAAATCTATTTTTCAAAAAATCTTTCCACATCATAGGACCATCGCTATTCGTCAAAGTATCATTGTTTTGTCCAATTGGATGAGGAAACTGTTTTTGACTATTTTGAACGGTTTTAATGATTTGTTGAGCGAATGTCCACACCATGGATTTGAGAAGTGGAGAATTGTCGCTATCCTCTATGAGGGACTGGACTTTAAATCTCGAGCCATGGTTGAGTGTATGTGTAATGGTGAATTTCTTGATAAAACTGTGGATGATGCATGGAAATTTTTAGCTGAGATTGCAGAGAAAACCCGTCAATGGGAATCCATTAGGGAAACTGAGACACTGTCACATGATATAGGTGGTAATGAATTGAACTTTGGAAATAGCATGTCTAGTCCTTCTCATGTGTATGATATTGAATATGAACCTAATCTAGGAACATGAGTTGACTAATAACACCACAACTGCTAATAGGGACAAGTATGCATATTACTATGATGATGATGATGATAATGTTATGTTAGAAGAACATGTCTATGCTGAAAATGTTGTGGAACCTTTGGTTTCAAATACATTAGGCTTTTCTTCCCCGACCTTCATGAATGATATTTCTTCTAGTATTCCATATGCATGTGATGTTGATACTGATTTAGATATTGTGCAATTATCCTGTGAAGAGCATGACTTAGGTAAATCTTCTGTTGACACTAATGATCCTATGCATGAAAACATAGTTGATGTGTCTAATTCCATACTTAAGCCACAATATATTGCTTCTGTTGATGATAATTTGAATATATCGGATAACCATGATTCTGAATTAGGACTTGTGCAAATTTTTTGTGATGATGAGCATGCTACACATCTTGAGTGTGACTTAGATAATGCTGATGTGACTGATAATATTGATAATGTTGATCTCATGCATGTGAGACACTTAGATGTCACTTTCTTGCCTAAGTCACAATCTGATAGCCTTGCATCCTACCTAGATTTAGTTTGTAACAATATTGTCAAACCAATTTTCATGAGAATACCTAATCTAGGCCTGGAGCTGTGTGCCTCTCAAGTCCTCTTGAACTATTTTGCATCTAAATACAATACTTTCGAGGAGCCAAAGTTAGGATATGCATGTTTGCCCGTCCCTACCAAAGTTCACTTTGAGTTAGACCTTGTGCATGATGAACCCCAAAAACTGCGAGATTTTGTATCCAAAATTTTGTCCGTTGAAAAATCCAGGTTTGGGGGTAGCTCATTTTGTTTCACAGTTTCACTTGCGTTTCTTTCCTGTTGTATTTGTGTGAAGCTATTGAAACCTCTACACTTCGTCTTTTGGGTTGATCCTCAACTCTTTAGATTATTGGTGTATGGTGAATTTTTTGTACATAATCCAGTAGATAAAAATTTTAAAAATCCTTTTGTTCCTTTTGTATATATTTTGCTAATCCAATATGATCTCGGCTGACATATGTTGGATTCTTGCCTTGAATAACGGAGTTCTAATCTTGCTTTCGCCGAAATCGGGTATTCTCTTTCCTTTTTCTCTACTCAACATGATCCTCTTCATATGTTGTATTATAATTTTGTTCATATTTTGAAACATTGAGGACAATGTTTAGTTTAGGTTTGGGGGTGAAAAGTAGATATTTTGATAATATGCCATAATTGAAAACAAGAACTCCTTCTTTTTGAAATTTTTTTTAAAATTTCCAAAAAAAAATAAAAATAAAAATAAAAATAAAAATAAATTAAAAAATGATAAAAAAAAACATAAAATTGGAGCTCATTTACCATGAAATGTTGACTCTTGTGCAAATATGTAATTATTAGGAGTCTTAGTCTAGATATTTAGGCACCATGATTCTAGCACAATTCACATAGTGATAAGAAACTTGCACGCGCACGATCTACCAATACATGTATAGCCTCATCCTTGAGGTGTTATATCGGAAGTTTTAGTTTCCAATCACTTTAGAATACTGAACGAAACTTGACTAGCTTGTTCTTTGGTTGGTTGGGATAGAAGGTGGAGGTTACATTAAGAAAGACAACCATCGAATTTAACTGGGTGCATCAAAAAGGGCTACCTCTTGCAAAGTGTCATGTAATTTTTTGTTTTTTTTTGTTATGTATCAAAAACGTTAGCATGTTTTAAAAAAACAAAAAGAAAAAAAAAAGAGAAAAAAAAAAAAAACGATGTATATATTCAGAAAAAAATATCAGAAAAAAAAAATCAAGTATTTTCAATTCCATCCTCTCTTTTTCCAAAAATAAAAGAGAGTAGTCAATGTAAATAAGAGTCATGTAAAGAGTCATTTTGTTGTTTCATTGTAATAAGCAAGGAAGGGTGTATGCCATTGATGTACAACGCGAGTAATTGTGAAATACCTCCAACTCATTCACAATTCTCGTAAAGTACGGACAGCTAGCTAGATTTCGACCTCGGTTCTTAGCCTGAGAAACTATCTCTTGGTGATTAGTAGTCATAACATCCGATCTTTCTTTACGCATGTGTAGATACACTTTACACTCTTATCACGTGTCTTTAGTTGTTATCAGTGCTAGGATTGTGCCTTTGATAGCTAGATTGACATCTCCATTTTGCTGTGAGCTTCTACTGTCTTGCACATGTCACATTTCATGGAATATGAGCTTATACTTTATCCTAGAACTTTGTAGGTACGTTCTAAGCAAACCTTCACGAGACTTCACTCGTCCACTAGGGACACTTAGTGGTTTAAAAGGCTTAGTGCATACGCTAAATGCATTCGAGAGACCAGCGACAGTGGTATAGGTAGGATTTCCTTAGTTTTGTTTTACTTGAGGACAAGTAAAATTCAGGTTTGGGGGTATTTGATGAGTGCTAAAAAGTGCATATTTCTATATATTTTTCTTGGCATTTAACTCATCTTTTGTGCATTAATTCTACATTTTATCCCATATTCTGTATTTTCATTGTTTTCAAGAATAAATATTTTTATTAATTAATTTTGTATTTTTAGGTACTAAATAAAGCTTGGATGAATTGTTGAGCGAAAAGAGCAAACAAACGGTCAAGACTCCCGCAGGAAGGCAGCGAAGAATTATGTTTTCAAGAGCCGGATAAACTAGAAGTGGGCTTGAAGAGGAAGAATTATTCTTAAAGAAGATATGGGCTTGGCATACCCAAGGCCCAAAACCCTCACCCAAATCCAATTCATATATCCATACCCGTTTCCCTTTCTAGCCGTCAGATTGGATCATCTCAGCATCCTACGGTCGCTTCATCGTCGTGCATCGAAGTCTGAAGCTCCTGTAAAACACTACAGTACCTAACTCCATCTTGAGCCGTCAGTTTCGTTGTATCGGGCATCCAACGGTCGCTTCCCGCTTCCTTCCATCTCGCCGTTAGATCGATCCATCATCTTCGCATCCAACGTCTCATCCTCGCTGTTCATCAACAATTGCTAAACCCACTCAACACCCTAGCATCTAGGTTTATAACCCAAAACCAAACACACCCCTATCCCTAATTTCATCGACTCCACCTCCATATTTTTCACTCCGTCTGCAACAGCCTCACCTTCACCACCTGCTCTGCCTCTGCCACCACCACCAACTCCGTCTGCACCTTCCATACCGCCACCACTATAAACCATCATTACCAACACGTTCACCATCCTTCTATCAACTTTTTTCATCATTTCCAAACCCTATTTTTCTCTGAAACTCTAGGATTAGGGGATGATGAAATAAGTTAGGTTAGAAAATCAATTGGGAGTAGCAGGAGACGCAGGAGAAGAAATTGAAGAGTGGGTGAAGATATTTGATTGGATTCAGAGATTAGGTGAGACCTAATTTCACTTTTCATGAAACCCTAGTTTTCTGATTTTGGGTATTTTTTGGGGGAAACTTGCATGTATAAATTGGGGGACTTGGGTGTTGATTTTGGGCATGCCTGGACTAGCCAGTGCACCACCAAGAGGACTGGACTAGCCAGTTCCTCAATTGTTCATGTTCTGTTTTTGCTTCACTTTCAAATTCAGTTTTATTTTCACATATTCATCATGTTTTAATTTATCACTTTCTAAGGTTGAGATGAAGCTTCCATGCTCATGCTAGTTGGTTAATGTGTAGACAATGTTCTTGTGTTCTGAAACTGTGTAGGACAGTTATAATTTAAGCATTTCATCACATTGCTCTCACATTGTATGTCAAGCATACATTGTAGTTAGGATAACCCTGTGATTGATGGTGTTGCAGCTCATGATTAATGTTTATTGTTCAAACCTTAGACTAGTTGTGCTCTAATCAGACAGTTAGTGCTATGGAAGAACATTTTAGCTGTAATTAGATTATCCTTTAGGAAGGTTTAATCATTTAAGTGGCTTATCTGCGGGTAGTTGTAGTGTGAGAGCCCCAATTACTACAAGGACTAGACTTAACTTAGTGACCCTAAATCCTTCTCTTAAAACCACCTCTTTGATAAGCAGCAGGCTCGAACCTCCACTGCTATCTAGATAGTTAGCTGAGGCTAGAATCTCACTAATATCTAAACAAGGGGCAAGAACATGAGTTAGCATTAAAAATTGACTTAGCATAGGTTAGAGGTGGAATCAAAAGCCTTAGTGATTAAGCCTAAAGTCACTGTTTCTTTCCCTCACTGCCTCACTGCAACTGTTTTACTTTGTTTCTTTGGCTCTTTACTTCACTGCCTTAGGCTCATTGCCTTTGTCCCTTTGCTTCACTGTCACTAGCTCAGAACTATCTAGGAAACTTCAACTCACACACACCTTGTCTCTGTGGATCGACCCGTATTTGCATTGTTCTACACCTCGACACCGTGCACTTGCGGTTATAATTTGTATGACCTTTTAGAAACCTACCAACGGTCGGTCGGTCGTGTGTCCGTCCTCCAAGCACCCTGGTCAATATTTTTAATTATTTATTATTTTCTTCTCTATTTTGCATAGGTACATCGTTTCGTTGTATTTTTGAAATACTCGTTCGTGCGGTGACTGTTAGTGTATCGTCGTTGAATACACCTTCACCATTTGAATCGGGGCTTACTTAGAGGTAGCTCAGACGCCCGGTTGTTGATTATTTATTACTAATTGTGGAATTCGGTGAAGAATAATTCACAAAACTGAGCAATAAGATGTTTATTATTAATTCATAAGATCAGCTGAGGATTCGACTACGAATTCAGAATAATAAAGTGAGCATTACCATTCCATGGGATCGTAGATTCGACCATAGAATCAGAATAATTAAGATTTATCTATTACCATTTATGAGACCAGTTGTGGATTCGATCATGATATCAGAGTAATGAGATAATATAGTTATTGTTATTCTATGAGATCAAGCGTGGATTCGATCATAGAATCAGAACAATTGTTTATTGCCATTCCATGGGACCAGTCGTGGATTCGACCATGGAATAGGAGCAATTGTTATTGCCATTCCATGGGACCAGTCGTGGATTCGACCATGGAATAGGAGCAATTATTATTCTGGGACAGTAGTGAATGTCACGAGCAATTTAATTAGGAATAATTAACTTTGTGGCTCTATACTAGCAGAGCAAGCTGTCTAGGAGCATTAATTATCCCGATATGAGCTTGTCGGTAAGTCATATCCTTTATATAGTCAGGGTAAACTTTGTTTTTCCTGAAGACGTTATCGCTCTATACTAGCAGAGCAAGCTGTCTAGGAGCCGTCCATCTCGTGATACTATATAGAAATAATCACTGAAAGTATTCAGTATTCATGAGATATGTTGTCCAGTCGTGAGACTACATATCTACATGTACTCTGAGAGAAAGTACTCTCCGTTGAGAATTCGATGAGAGACCCGTGTCTCGATACTCACGTCTGATTGCTGAATCAGAGCTTCGTATAATTATGAGTTTACGATTTTAGCCTTTGTCGAAAATCCACCATCTACATTAAGTCCCCTGCTTACTGAGGAAAGCTGTGTTCCTCAGTCAGCATTAAATGGTGATTTTCCGGCCATAAATAATAATACCAGTAATTGAACTTAGTCGTAAGTTGAGACGTTACCGGATTTAGAGAGCATGAGCAAACCACGACTTGATGAAGGCTTCAATGTCATGATTGGAGCGTCGTTTGATGAGCATAAATTGGTGTTGAACCGCTGGTTTGGACGACGAGTCCGTGGTCGGTTAGGATTCGCGGGTCGGGCCCAATAAGGAAATCCTTAGAAAATTAGGTTTTGGAAATAAAATTGATATAAAAGGGATTAATCCTTTTTTTTCCACGACCAGCTCTCCATCATCTCTCACTTCACGCCAGCAGGAGAAATTCCGCCGGCCGACCACCACCTGCCGCCGCCGTGCCGTTGCGCGCCATTTCCGGCCCCGACCAGGTGCGTTTTTTTTTTTTTTTGATGTTTGCTGATTGTGACCTTCATGAGTTGTTCATGTTTGATCATGATGAAGTTATATACATGTGTGTTATTAGTGTGAGTTTTATGAAAAACCCTCGTTTTTGAAAACGTATGTTCGTTCGATCGTTAGTTTTGAAACTAACTATAATCCCTGATTTAGGAGAGATTTTTTTTATATGAACCTAGGTCCAGTGATAAAACTGTATGAGCTTTCATGTGTACCAAGGTTTTCATCAAAAGGAATTTTCATGAAATCGGAATAATCCTTCGTTTTAAAGACAAATAACGATGACGAAGGAAAATATGTATGATGAACTTGTGTCCAGTGATAAAATTTTGCTTATGAGCTTTCATGTAAATACAAAACTTTATCATATGTATGAGATGTGAGCTTTCACAATATTTTTGAAATAAACCTTCGTTTTAAAGACAAATAATGACGATACGAAGGAAAATAGTTTTTTTTTATATATATATGCAGCCGTGACATATATTGTGCAAAATATGATGATATTTTATTTGCATGAATTTTTTTCATTAGATAAAATCCTTGAGAATTTATGTATGCAAGTTGCATTAATTGCTGTTTTTTCGAAAAATCAAAACGTGGGTTTTGAGGAACTTCGAAGATAGACAATATATTTATGATGAATATTATTGTTATGAACTTCATAGGTCAGTTGTGTGAATGTTCACATTATGAAAATTGTGTCCGTGATTTTATGAAAAATCAGTTTCGAAATTAATAAAGTTTCGTTCGTTTTTGCAGTTTTCGAAGAGACGAACGATTTTGAGGTGTTAACTCTACCGTTACTATCACTATTGTTAGTGGAAGTACAAAAGGTAAGAGTTAAGAGTTACCATTTTTGCCGTATTTCCTTGATTCATGTCTGGACAGCATACTGAAGTAGAATGTAATGTGGACTTTGCAGTTGTTTTAGCAAAATGACCAATTCCTCAGCCAACGATACTTCAAGGGACGAATCGCATACTGATGATGACATCTCCAGGGATGATGCATGCATGGACGAGACCTCCATTGGTGAAGAAGAGGAGGATGCCACTGGCGTGAAGAACATTCCGAATATAGACGACGCATTCTTTGAGGAGGATCCAAAAGGAGCTGAAGCATATCTCAAATCCCCAGTATATCGTCTTCTGATCAACCCTAGGACTGTGACTCAGAAGAAATTGGTGACCCCGAAGATGGTAATACGGCTTTGTCTCGAACGAGGGCTTTTCCTTGCATCGACCATAGAGTTTAAGCTTTCTCGACGCCCTTTGGAAAAAATTTGGATGGGCGAGGCATATGTTGGGTTTCCCTCATGTCAGGGCTATGCTCAACCAGGCACAAGTGACGAGAGCTATTCAAGCTTCTGGAGACTTGTCTATTAATCATGATGTGAAAAGTATCGTGGCTTTGCTGGCTCGTTGGTGTGTTCCCACTCACACCTTCATATGTAGATGGGGAGAATTTACTGTTACCTTAGAAGATGTGGCTGCTTTGATGCATCTCCCGATTACAGGTAATTTCTCTGGAGGTCTTTCGGATGGGAAAAAGTGGTTTTTGACACTCTGACAGCTGCGATGGAAGAAGTGAACAAGGCGTCTCTGGTAGTAAAGGTTGTTATGCCCATTGGTTGACACGTTGGTGGCCAAGAGATGAAGTTTCTGATAGTCCCATCACCGGTATGTTACCTATTGCCGCTTTCTTATGCTTATGGTTATCCAGAGACATATTCGAAGACAGTGGACATTTGTTGAAGCCTTTCGTAATCCCTTTTGCTATTAAGATGGCTCAAGGTGAGCAACTCCCAATAGGTAGCTTATTCCTGGGTTCCTTGTATTCTAACTTAGACTCCTTGGTGTTAGATTCCAGCGTGTCGAATGGCTTCATGAAGATTGAGTGTTATGTTAACACGATGTTTCTTCAAGCTTTGATGTGGGAACACTTCAAGAATTATGCGCCTATCCCACGTAATATCCTGCAAGGACCAAATACTGATGCCCGTCACATCTTCGCCGAGAAAGATAATGCCCGAATCATGCGTTGGTCTACAAAGCAGCCTCGGTCTAAAGCACGCCTCATTGATGTGTTGGATGAAGAATCGGAGTTCGACTTTCGTGTGGGTGTCGGTTCCTGATTATGTTTCTCAACCAACGACTTTCAATACTGGAGAGAGCACGACTCTGAAATCTGGTGTAACCCGAATGATGGTGAGAGATCCTTCATGTTGAGCTGTACTCCTGGTCACTTGTTATCCGTTATGCATGGAGAGTGGGCCGTAGAAGAATACAACATTGATAGGGCGGCTCGACAAATGGGTATGGATCAATGTGTTCCAACTCCGGAGAAGGAAACCATCAGTTGATCAGCTTGCGTCTCGTTTAGATCACACTCACGTGGAAGGGAGTAGTTACTGGTTTCCTGGTTCTGATAGATTTGCATATGTAACCCCAGGTTATATAGAATTCTGGCATCAACAATTTGAGAGTTGCATGAATTCGTGACAGTTAGTCAGCCTCCAGTGAAGATTCCTCCGTCTGCTGAGATGATCTCTGGTCGACCAAGACTGAAGTACCTTTCTGGTGATAAACGAAAATTATCTCCAGGATGTTCTCAAGTAAGATTCTCCACATGTCTTTTATGAAACCATGGTAACTGTATTCTGATCATGTTATTGAATTCTTTACAGGACGGTCGTAGCGTAAGACCTCGAATCCATCAGATTTTTCAGATATTGGAGAAGTTGTTCACGGCGGAGAAGGAAGGAACAAAAGTTATAATGTTACCTAATACCGTGAAGTCCCCAGTTCGTTCTTTGGTGAGTTCCCAATATTTCTCACCGTGACTTTCATTGCTATTAACATTAGAATCATGAAGCCAATTTTTTTCAGAATTTTACTCCATCAAGTCTTGAAGGTCTTCAATTTTCTGCTACTGAACAAGCAATCGCTGATTTGAGTGACGAAGAAACTGTAAGTATTTCTTCACATGTTCAAATGTGGTGCTTCATAGATGAAAATATTGATTGTAAAGGACGTGTACAGGAGGATGTCGTCATGGAGATGGAGAATTCTGGAACTCAATCATCCTCTGGGAATGGGAATGGAGGTAATTCCCAAGATTCGGAGCCGGATGGAAGTGATGTTCCTCTTGTCGTTGATGTGGACAATTCCAACCCCTTGGACACTTTGGAGACTCCTCAAGTAAGTATATATCCTGTTATTCATAGAAGTATAAAAGTGCTGACTTGTTGAATGAATGAATGAGAACCCATGTGAATATATGAAAACTTAGTCGAATTTCGTCAGAAAATTCAGAACCCAGCTTTTTAGTAGAAACGCTGTAGAATCTTCGTCCGGAGTCGGATTTTGATGATCTGCATGTGCAAATTCAAGCCCGGAAAATTTCCAAGCTTTAGCAAGAAGATTTTAAGTTTTGAGCACGTTCAGAGCCTGAAAAAGGCGAAATAGTAAACTTCCAGGAGACTTCCAGAACTTTTTCAGATTGCGCATCACTTGATATTTTGGCCACATCTACTCGCTCGTTCATCGGATTGTCATGAAATTTTGACATGTCATAGAGGACATCCATACGAAAGAATGGCATATGACCCATCCTCAGATTCCTTGTATTGCTCCCAGTTCGTCTCTTAGTACAGGGCAGAGTTCAGTTTCTTCAGACGGACTCATCGTAAAATGTGTTTTCATGACTTTCATGTTATTTGCTCGTGCCTTGAATGTAGTATGATGAACTTTGATGATTTCCTTGCGGGTATACTGTGTTTCATAATCTTTGGCTTCGTGACTCTAACCTCATGTAATCTTCGTATTAGGTGCTAAATACCGAAGTTGAGGATACTGGAGCCAATGATGATAACTCTAACCCTTCCGAAGTTATTGATGAAGAGACGCCATCCCTGCACTTCGAGGCCATGAGAAGGTCGCTGCTGATGTTATGGAAAACCAGATGGTTGTTGCCTCAGTGATAGAAGAAACCGAGATAGCAGCGGAGAATACCGAAGGAACTGTTGCTTTGGTCGTGGAAGCCGCTCCAGTGACTGAGAACCGTATAATAGTGTATGAATATCCAACTGCAGGGGTTGCTTTCGATCCTCCCTTTAACACTTCACTCCCGTATCATGAACTGGTCGGTGGATTCAGCGTTCCCATTGGATATGCACGCTTGTACGAGACGATATGGAAGAAGTTTGGCCACATGATCGTTGACAGGAACCCTGGGCGTGCTTATGCTTTAACCATGCAAGTAGGCGTTATCTTGCGTGTCGTGAGTGATATGCATACGAGACCCAGGAATACCGTGACTCCAGATATACTCTTTGATTGGGAGTTTAACTTGGAGAATTCAGAAAGACTTGGCCTCAACGTGAAATGGCTTCGTAAAAATAAACGTTATCAAGGATTCATGTGAGAAGAACATACCCTTTCCCAATGATGCTGTGAAGGAGAAGGAGGACAAGATTGCCAAGCTGACCGAGGAGTTGAACAAGGAGAGGGCGGCTTTGCAAATCTTGAAGGATGCTGATGAGCGAAAGCCTTTTCTTGCTGATCTCTTGAACTTCTGAACTTCTGAGAGATGTGAGGTTTATACTTGGGTTTTGATATTTAGATGGTTTTGGATTGACTGATGGTTAAGGATTTTCTTGTAGATTTGATAGAGATTTTCTTTTACGAAATATGAACTGAATTTTGATAAATTGCTGAATTCAAATACTGATTGCAAGTATTGCAAATGTTTTGGAGGAATTGAAATACAAATGAAAGAAAATCCTAAATGTTAAATCCAAACGCCATGAATGCTTCGAACGCCCAATACCTTAAATGTCCAATAATTTCAGATAAACGCCTTGAGCCAATTTTCGTGAATTACTGGTAGGGTTCTGCCATCTGTGTTGATCAATTTGTAGTATCCTCCGGCCACGGACTTAGCGACCATGAATGGTCCTTCCCAATTGGAGTTCCTTGTAGAATGAAGACCGCGCTGAACTGCTTTGAGAACCAGGTCCCCTTCATGAAACTTGTTAGGCTTGGTCGATCGTGCCTTGAATATCTTCCGCTGATTCGGAATTCCCTGTTTGACGGAATTCCACGATTGTGGCACATATGGACACTCGCGCGAAGAGAGTATCCAGCATAGTGTTGATCATGCTTAGCCAGTCTTCAGCAATAAACCTCTCGATGGAGTGACCGATTTGAAGAAGTTCTGAACCCAACCATTGAGTGTAATATTGCTGAGGTGAAGTTACCCACTCGTAGCTTTTGATGACTGCTAAATTGTTCATGGGGAGAAGTCCCTGGACCATAGTAGCGTATTTGAACATTGGTAATATTGGAGCAAGAGGAGGAATAAGACTTCCTGAGCTCGAAACCTTCTGACAAAGGTGTGCGGATTTTCTCCAAGTTCCTGCGTAAGTCCCATCAGAGTTTTTACTTCTTCCAGATGCTCAAAGTGGTGTGTCCTCTGCTTCGTCTTCCGACTCGGAATCCTTGTCGATGACATGTGTTGAAGGCATCGTTATCCTTCCGGCATGAATCCAAGTTCTTCCAAGGACCATGTCGTATCCAGGGTCTTCCCGGATTATGAAAAACTTGGCCTCAGTGCAGATCAATCTTTCCGTAACTTTGAGAGTGATGAAGCCGTATGCGTCTCTGGAGATTCCTTCGTGGTCCCTAATTGCTATGGGAGCGTGGGTGGCTTCCTGTCGAGTAATACCGGCAGCTCTGAGAGTTTTCAAAGGGATGATGTTGACAGCGGTACCAACATCGACGAACGCCCTTTTGAACTCATTTCCTTTAATGTGCACTGTGGTGAGCAGTCCCCAGTCATACATTTCTTTGTCGGTGGCTGAAGGTTCGGTGGTTTCTTGGATCAGCAGACGTTTTCCGGACACGATGTGGTTCAGTGCAGCAAACATGTCTTTCCTTTGAGCTTTCGAAAGATACAACAACTCGCAGACATGTTCGATCAGAGATTGGACCGCTTCCTTGACAGGAGGTTCAGAGATGGTAAAAGTTCTGACTGGGAGGGGTTTTTGTGCACTCCCTCAGTCCCCAGGTTGAGCTCTCCTGATTCGACCTTTTCTTGAATATGCGCTTCAAAATTTTGCAATCACTTGTGGGATGGCTGACGTATCTATGGAACGGCAATACCGAGGATTTTCCATGGCCTCTTCAGTTGGTTCCTTCTTGACATAAGGCAATTTGATTGCACCATCTTGAATCCAGGCATCGAGTAGTTCATTAACTTCTTCCATTGAACAGGGAAAATCAGGTGCTTCTGGATCTTCCGTATGCTGAGGAGGGATTTTCGAATTCTCCTTCTTGTGTGCCTTTGAAGGGGTGGAGGAAGTCTGCTTGTGTGTGGTTCTGCTTTTCGCTTACTCCCTTCGCGACAGCATTTGTTGAAGGTTGCAGGTTGTACTGCTTGTTGATCAAACGCCTGCTTCCTCGAGTGTCTTTTGAATCCTCAGTCTTTGTAGACTTTCTCTTTCCAAAAGAGCGGGTGCAGTGGTTGCCGACCTCTTCGCAGCTTCGTGAAGCTCTGAGAAAGTCTGGAATCGAAGGTTTTCTAGCAAGGCCCTGTAGACCGGGAGCATGCCATTGATGCACAAGTCCACCAGTTGTTGCTCCGTGACGTTTGGGTCATGACAATCCAGGGCTTGGACTCTGAACCTTTTCACATAATCATTGGGATTTTCACTGACCCTCTGAAACATCCTTCCAAGGTCGGAGAGGGTGACTTGTTCTGACACGAAGAAGTATTTCCTGTAGAATGCGTTAACCATTTCTCCCCAATTGATAGTCCCTGGTGCGATGTTGTTATACCAGGTGTATGCTCTGCCTTTCAGAGATTTTGAGAATTCCTTGAGACGAACGACATGATTATGTTCATGTTCTCCCAGGGCTTCGAGAAAACGAGAGACATGTTCCCGAGCATTGCCAGTTCCATCATATAAGGTGAAGGTTGGAGAAACGTAACCTTTGGGGAGTGGAATCCTCTGCGTAGCGGCAGGATAAGGAGGTTGATGACGATGGACATGCGATGTTTTGTCTTTTCCACGGTTCTCCAAAAGGTGCTCCAGATCCTCGCGAGTGATGAAATTCGATGATCCCTTCGCTGATGAGTTGTCTGCAGCAGTTTTGTGGACTTCGTCGTCTTCTACTGTATGGATTGGAATTACTTCAGGATCGTCGTCTGAGGATTTCTCCTTCTCCTTTCCCTTCTCTTGAGTCTTCTCTGACATCTTGTCAGTAAGAGTTTTGAGATAATTACACAGCTCCTTTTGTAGCAGCCATGTCAGTCTGATTCTTTGCAAGAGTCTCTGCGCTTTGATAAGATCAGCAATGGTAGGTGGTGGATCTCCTCTGACTTCTTCAGGGTGTCGTCCGGACAGTGGATGACCTTCGCGTGAGGAGGAGTAATGTCACCACCATCAGTGTTGGAGGTCGGAATTGTCTCCGGGATATTCTGATTGTTGTTGTTGCTAGTGCTAGCACGGTTTGTGTTAGGATTCGTAACTGAACCGACCTGAGATCAACCATCTTGTGAAATTGTGAGATTGCAACCGAGAGAATGATCTCCCACTGTGGTCGCCAATCTGTAGATGGGGAAAAACGATTTGCTGGTTTTTAAGGAATTGAGGAGACGACCGTACGGAGGAGACTCCTCGAACCGAGCGAAATGTTAAACCTCACACAGATGCACCGCTGCAAAGGGGGTGCTTTAGATTCGAGAGATCAATCTGTAGTACTCCGGCCTAAATCAAGACAATGACCGTTCCAGAGTAAATTCGGTCACAAGAGAGGATGGGTTGATCTGTAGGAGGGAAGCTGAGAAATGTGGAATCAATGGTAATCAAAGATTGTGGGTGTGTGAATTCTGAATATGATAAGCTCTGATGATTGAAATTGCTCAATTGAGAGTAGTTGCTCAATTGATGAGTTGATGATCTCGTGTTGTCAGTTTGACGTGAGATTGATGATACTGATGATGCGATGATTCAATCATGATTCAGAGACTTATTTATATTGCTGGAATTTTAGACACCATGATTCCATGAAGTGTGACAGTTGATGGAATCAAGGAGTGGGGAAGTGGAGATCGTGTTTGAAACCAGTTGCTCAACGTGTGGAGACTTGGTCGATTTTCCACCCACTACCTCGTGAATTCCTTCAACTGATTGCACGACTTGCTCACATTCCATCGTGTGTTTGAACACACGTGTCGTAGACCGCCAGACCAAAACCCTAAGTGATATCCCCCAAGTGACACGATTGACGTCTCGTGGTTTGTTAGTCAATTGATGACTTCGTGGTTTGATGGGACGATGAGTCCATGTAGTTGCTGAGTTGAACATGATGTTCTGAAACTCATGAATTGAACATGTCATGAGACAGAGGTATAGTTCTTACGATGAAGTGAGCAAGTATTGCTCATTCGATGGATCGTTGAATATTGATTGTTGAACCAATATTCCTTGGTTTGAGCAAATATTTATCATCTGAGCAAGTGTTGCTCATGTGATGAATTGTTGAATATTTGATCGTCTGAGCATGTGTTGCTCATCTGATGGATTATTGGCAGCGTACCAAAATATTAATTAGAATACTGGTCGTTGAACCGAGCATAATTAATAAAATTAATGACCATGAGGTCGTAAAATTATTAAGGTTGGAATCTGGAATGATGATCCTTGGATTCAGAAACCCTAATTTGATTGATGATCAATTCATGGTTCGTCAGAATTTAACCATGGGACGAAGGAGGGAGCGACTACATGGGACCGTGGATCAACCATGTAGTGTCCATATGCTCACGTGAGCAAATACGAAGAACTCCTGAAGAGTTGACGATTTGTTGGTGGAAGAATGATTAAATGCTGGCTTAATCATTTATTCAAAAATGTTCGTCTAAGCCTTAGGCGAGAAAACCTAATTAATTATGACGAGGCGAGGGACCAACCATGGAGTCATGAAACCGGCCCTGGGTTGTCACGTGACCGCCTTACGATCACTTCATGAAAATCCAAAGTGTTTGGAAGAATTTTGGACCTAATACGAGCAATTGTGCAAATTAGGTCAAAACTGTGAAAATTGATGGGACCGGCTTCCGTGAGCCAAAGAGCCAATCTTGGTCGGTCAAGATAGTGTGCTCGTTTCCCCAAGGCGTCCGCGTCTCAGTCCTGAGAATTTTGATATTTTCTGGCGTGCAATTGAGCATCCATTCGAGAAAATATGCCAAAATTAGGGTTTCGACGAAACTGAGGAAAACACCATGAGATGATGAAAAATAATTATAAAATAAGGAATGAGGAGGCGTGGGACCGTCGTGGTCAAGGCATGGTCGGCCGGTCGTGACCACGGTTCTGTGGTGCCTTTTCCTTAATTTAATAATGTTTTGATGATTTTATGAAAAATTCATGAATTTTGAGAAATTTGATGAATTTAGGGAGTTTCCATGAATTGAAGGAGTTTTCATGAGTTCAGGGAAGCAAAAAATATTAAAATAATAAAAACAAGAGCGTGTAAGACCGTGGAGGCGCGGCCGGCCGGCTAATCCCCGATCCCACGAGTTTCCCTAATTTTTTAATATTTTTAGGTATTTTTGATGATTTGAGGGAATTTTTCCTCATTTGAGAGAAACACCATAAAATCAAGGAATAATAGGATAAATAATAATAAAATAATAAAGCAAAGGGCGTCTGGGACCGGCTAGTGGCACGGTCCCACAAGTTTTTCATAATTTTATTTTATTCATTATTATATGATGATTTGTGCAAAATACCATGAAATCAAGGAGTTTTTTCATGAAATTAGAGAAATAATAATAATAATAAAATAATAAGGAACCGTGGGGTGTGGGGCCGGTTGGGACCAAGGCATGGCCGGTTGGCCAATGGTCACGCCCCACACTCCTTTCCTTAATTTTATATTATTTTTTATGGATTTATGGAAGTACCATGAAACCGAGGAGTTTCCTCGAGACAAAGGAGATTTGATAAAATGAGAGAATTTTCATCAAATCATGGAAAATAATAAAAATGCATTAAAAATACAAAACTGGCGTGGGATTGACCACGACACGGTCGGTCGGTCGTGTGTCCGTGCTCCCAGCACCCTGGTCAATATTTTTAATTATTTATTATTTTCTTCTCTATTTTGCATAGGTTCATCATTTCGTTGTATTTTTGAAATACTCGTTCATGCGGTGACTGTTAGTGTATCGTCGTTGAATACACCTTCACCATTTGAATCGGGGCTTACTTAGAGGTAGCTCATTCGCCCGGTTGTTGATTATTTATTACTAATTGTGGAATTCGGTGAAGAATAATTCACAAAACTGAGCAATAAGATGTTTATTATTAGTTCATAAGATCAGCTGAGGATTCGACTACGAATTCAGAATAACAAAGTGAGCATTACGATTCCATGGGATCGTAGATTCGACCGTAGAATCGGAGTAATTAAGATTCATCTATTACCATTTATGAGACCAGTTGTGGATTCGATCATGAAATCGGAGCAATGAGATAATATAATTATTGCTATTCTATCAGATCAAGCTGTGGATTCGATCATAGAATCAGAACAATTGTTTATTGCCATTCCATGGGACCAGTCGTGGATTCGACCATGGAATAGGAGCAATAATAGATTATTATGGGAATTCAGTAGTGAATGTCACGGCAGAATTAATCTTAATTGGGAATAATTAAATTTGTGGCTCTATACTAGAAGAGCAAGCTGTCTAGGAGCATAATTATCCCGATATGAGCTTGTCGGTAAGTCATATCCTTTATATAGTCAGGGTAAACTTGTTGTTTGTTCCTGAAGACGTTATTGCTCTATACTAGCAGAGCAAGCTGTCTAAGAGCCATCCATCTCGTGATACTATATCGAAATAATCACCGAAAGTATTCAGTATTCATGAGATATGTCGTTGTCCAATCGTGAGACTACATATCTACATGTACTCTGAGAGAAAGTACTCTCCGTTGAGAATTCGATGAGAGACCCGTCGTATTGTTAGAGCATTGCTCGGTCGAACTCGCATGCGTTGCTATCTCAAGCATGGTTGTCAATGTTAGTGATCAAAACTATAAGTCTTGATTTCTAGTCTACTATATCTAAGTCCCGGACTAGGATAGAAAGTGTAGTTGAGCTCAAAAATTCCATGGAAATCATCATACAAGACGAAGGACTACTCAAGGAACTGGTGGATCTTCATGGACTAAAAGGTATGTGGAGACTTGAACTTATCTATCACTCAAAAGTCTATTTATCTCATATCTTGAGACAAAAGTCGTTTTCCTATATAGACTTAGATTATACACATTTGCAATTTCGAGCCGAGTTTATCTCGCCTATCTATTTCTCGAAAAAATGTGTTGGTAAGCTTTCGCTTTAACCAAGTTCATCTTTACCTAGTGACGAAAGTCATGAAAAGTTTCAATCACTTTGGAAATTGCTTACTTTTATGAAAAATAGTTTGTGAATAACAACTATAGAATATCAACATCATCTAAGAATGTTCCAATGATTGAAATCAGAGTTTAGATTATATAACCATTGGAGGATATAAGCATTGTTGTGGAAACACATATATGTATAAGTCATTATTCCTTGAACCGAAGTTTGCGAACTTTGTTGATCAAGAGAACTGGCATGGTGGCGTGAGCCAAGTCCGCGAACTCAGTCCGCGAACTGGCGAAAGTTCTTGTCCCGAGAATTTCTGCTGGAGTTTGAGAACTCCGTCCGGGAACTTAAGTCCGCGAACTTGAATAGGTTATATCTAAAAACGATGTTTGTGAACTTATTCTTATATAAACTAAGGAATGCAAATGCAAACCGTGTCTATGTAGTTCATAAACCGATTCGAGTGAATCAAATCGTTTTCGCTTCGATTGTGTCTTGTGTAGTTACATAAGATTTCCTTGCAATTGAATAGCTCTCTAACTAGTTCATTTGAACTAGTTATGGTGAAGAAGAATATGGTTGATATGAAAGTGATCATATGGTTGGTTGACTATTGTTGAACCACCAAATGTAAAAGTTTGGGTACGGTTACACAAGCCTAGAAACGTGCATTTCATTTGTGTCTAACAAGCTAGTTTTCGATCTAACGGTTGATAGATATTAGCTTGAATCTAAATCAGGTTTTTATCTAACGGTGAATATTGAATGCTTTGTTACCAAGCTAACATTGATTGCAAACCCTGATTTGAAAGATTATATAAGAGAGAACTCTAGCAACTGGGAAACCTAATCCCCACACCTTGTGTGTGATACTGGTTGTGCTAAGTTAGATTCAATTCTCCTTTAACCTTTTGTTTCTTCTTCTAAACCAGGTTAACGACTTAAAGACTTCATTGGGATTGTGAAGCCATACCGATACTACTTTCTCGTAGTTGTGTGATCTGATCTTGTTGTTTCTATCGTACGAGTATAATTGTAATAATTGGCTTGAGATTGATATCTCCGATAGGCAAGATATAAAAGAAATCACAAATACTTCGTCTCATCGTTTGTGATTCCATAATATCTTTTTTCGCTGCGTCGATTAAGATTATTGTGAGGTGATTGATAATACTAGGTTGTTCTTCGGGAATATAAGTTCGGTTTATCAATTGGTTCCTGTTCACCTTGATTTATCAAAAGACGGAACAAAACTCGTAGGTATATTCGTGGGAGACGGATTTATCTATTATCGTAGACTTTTCTGTGTGATACACATTTGTTTATTAAAGTCTTCGACTTTGGGTCGTAGCAACTCTTAGTTGTGGGTGAGATTCGCTAAGGGAATCAAGTACGTAGCATCCTGCTGGGATCAGAGACGTAGGAGCATAACTGTACCTTGGATCAGTGTGAGATTGATTGGGGTTCAACTACAGTCCAGAACGAAGTTAATTTGGAGTAGGCTAGTGCCTGTAGTGGATTAATACAGTGTGTGTTCAATCTGGACTAGGTCCCGGGTTTTTTCCTCCATTTGCGGTTTCCTCATTAACAAAATTCTGGTGTCTGTGTTATTTCTTTTCCGCATTATATTTTGTTATATAATTGAAATATCACAGGTTGTGCGTTGTTCAATCAATTAGAATATCCGACCTTTTGGTTGTTGATTTAAATTGATTGACACTTGGATATTTGTCTTTGGTACCATCCAAGTTATCTCTCTAGTATTTGATAAAGACTCGCAGATTTCTATTTGCTTGAGTATATATCAAATTGAGAGATTGAGATATAAACTCTTTGATATACTTTTTGTAGATTGAGTCTGACTGTCTAGTTGATTCTCTAGAAAGTATATTGGAGTTTGTCCATACAGATTGCTAAGCGAAATATTGGGTGTGGTTGTTATACCCCCGCTTTTTCAATTGGTATCAGAGCAGGCAAACACGTTCAAGACCTCACAAGTCTGTGTTTGTAGCAATATGACTCTATGAACAGAGGTGTTATCTCAATTAACATACCACCAGTCTTCGATGGCTCTAATTACTTATGGTGAAAAATTGCTATGCGAGCTTTTCTTCATGCACGTGATTTTCAATCATGGGTATATGTTGTTAATGGCTATAATGCTCCCGTCGTGGCAGTTGGAGATGTAAACGTTCCCAAGCCTATTGGTGAATACACCCCTGCCGAGATAAATGTTGCAAAGAAAAATTCTGACGATTTGAATGCCATTATCCCAAATCTTCAGCACCATGTGTCAAATTTCACTAGGTCTAAAGATGCATGTGATATCTTAGAAACCGTATTCGAAAGTAACTCCAGTGAAAAGGAATATAGGCTTCAAAACCTTAATTCCGATTGGGAAAACCTTCGTATGGCATATGAAGAAACATTTGATGAGTTTAATCACAAAGTGTCTGAAATTGTTAATGCATCTTTTGGATTGGGTAAGACTATTCCTGAAAAGGACATTGTGATGAAAATTCTCAGATCGCTGCCATCTAGATACGACTCTAAGAAGACCATGATTGAGGGAAATAACCTTGATATACTATCCAGAAATACTCTTGTTGGAAAGTTGAAAATTTTCGATCTTGAACTTGAATAAAGAGAGAAAAGTCATCAGTTTAACAATCATGTTGCTGCATCTGACCGTAAGTCTCGACGTTCTAAATTGACTGATAAAAGTAATGAGAATTGCTTTAGTTCTACTTTGTCACTGTTTATACAACATCTTAAGAAAGCCCTTAGACAGAGGAAAAGAAAGTCTCAAAAGAAAGCTCAGTCAATCAATAAAAAATTTCAGAAAAACTATGTCAACAATTCTAGTTTCAAGTGCTATAGAAGTGATCACAATGCTTCTATTCATCCTGATACGGAGAAAAGCGAGATAACTAAATCATGGATGGCTACTCTTGACTACTGTCTTGAGGATGAAATCTATGAAGGTTCTCTTAATCTATTTGCTGATAATCACGTGTGTCCTCCTAACAGTCCTGATTATTCCATGATAAACAATCTTACTTCCTCAGAAATACTTCAACTTGAAAAGGAAGTCTTAATTAAAAGGATTTAAAATCTGGAACGCCAACTATATAACTTAAAATTGTAGATGAACAATCGTGATTCTTACAATACGACCTTGAACTGCCAGCAAATTTCTCCTGATTCTATATCACTCTTAAGTCACCTTGAAGACAAGAATCATACAGAAGTTCACAAGGATTTATCTAATCTTAAGATTTACTCATATGATCATTAGGATCATCCTAAAACCTGTGACACCTTGAAACAGGAAAAGTACTTCTCTATCAAACGTCGTTTGCAGAAGAAGAAAAGAAATCTCGTACAAAACCCTTATCTTTTGTAAAAGAGATTTCAAAAAGAATGCATATTTTACGAAAATAAACAATCAAGGTATTCAAATCTATGCTAAAAGAAAGAAAGTATGAAGTACATAACTCTTCTTTCTTAAAAACAAGACAGAAACAACGTATATCAAATACTTCATCCCCTCAAAAGATGTTACCCAGTCCTGCAGAGGATTGGAACAATTACAGTCTATAATATTGTTTTAATGATTCTTGTCTATCCCTCTTAGACAAAAATCATGATCTTCAAGAGGGTTGTGATAAGTTATTTCTGTTATTGTTGTAGCCTAGAACTGTTTTGTTTTCAAACAGTTTTTCTTCTTAAGACTCGTTCTGAGGATAATCATTTAGGGTTTTGGTCAAAGGGTATTTTGGATATTTATCCCTTATCCTCAGTTCCTCTTTAAATGAAGTTTTTATCCTTTGCATAAACATTTCATCTATCTCTTCCATCATGTCCTCTTCAATCCTTTCAAGCAAGGAAAGTGATGTTTGGATTGTTCTCTTTCCATATAAGAAGATACGGTTTGATTCTTCTGATAATGCGATAAGCCCTGATCTTCACGGCTCTTCTCTGGACGGGAACGTCTCTGTTTCTCATTTTGATAAGCTCTCTTTAACCATGAATCTCGTTTTGGAACAAGTTCGTGCCCTAAAAAGTGAACTCGAAACTTCTTCCAAGAAACTTGAAGAAAAAATGGATCATATGGAGTCAAGAATTGATCCGATCGAAGATGAGCTTGATGAATACATAGAATATGAAAAGAGTATCCAATGTAAGTGAAATTCTTTATAGGAGTTTATTTATCCAGTAAATCTTATACTTTCTTTTTATTAGAAAAATAACTAGAGTTTGGAATAGTCATTATTGTGTTTACACATAGCTATGTCCAATGTTTTCATCTTCATGTTTTTAGATTTATTGGTTTAAATTCTAAATTTTTTTGGAAGATGATTTTTGCAGTATTAATCTTTATGGTTTTATATATTGCAAATTTGTTATGGGATATGTGTGTTTACGTCCGTGAACTATGATTGTCCCATACCTTGTTAAAAGTAAAGTCTTTCGTATGTCGATATGCATGTATTGATAAAAGAATGAATAGACTTTTCACAAATACAAAAGTTAAGCCTATTATGTCAATTATTGATGGAACATGGGTTAAAATCCTTTGTTTGCAAGGATTATGTCTATTGAATGTCGTTATGTGAATAATGATGGAAAATAGAATGAATCCTTGTGTATTCCGCAGTATTGACCTTCTCTGATCCATATTTTATGTATTACTATGAGGTTCCGTAAAGTGTCTTATATTGATCAATGAACAACCAAGTTGATTATTTTTATGATTAACTATGTTGTTGTTCCGTGAGGTACTTTATGTCGAGCATATTCAACTAAATTAATCATCTTGTTTGGTTATTTATTTGTTGCTCCGTAAGTTTTTGTATGTCGAGCATGACCAATAAAATTGATTACTTTTGTGATTATTTTGGTTGTGTATTTCGATTAGATTAATTATGGGTTCTCTTGTGATTAATCTAATTGTATGTTTTGAAGTCTCCATAAGTTCACTTATGTTGAGCATTTGTCGATTGCATTAATCATAGGTTCTCTTGTGGTTAGTTTAATTGAATATTTTTGGATTCAAATTCATACTTGTATGTGATTTGTTATGTCCAAAGAAATCCTTCTTTTCTTTCGAAATTAAGGTCGCTCTTGTTGTTCCTTCGGGAATGACATTTTATGGGGGAGAGTTCTTTTTGAACTTGCGCTTAATTGCCAAATCTTTGTGGGAGTGCGGCTGTGGAATATTATAGGGTTTATCTTGTATCTTTACAAACTCCTTGATGAATGCATTTAGCTTCGGCTTTATGATTGCATCTAAATAAGATGATATATTTTTGTTTTCTTTTGGTCATGAAATGTCTCTTTCGGAAATTTCATTAGGATCCCGTTCTTGTACCTTTGCCAATTTTACTGACAAAAAAGGGGAGAATTAATATGTAGTTCACACTACAAATACATATGGTTTCGGATCATTATGTAAGGGGGAGCAGTTTCCATGTGAGATGGAGTATTGGCTAAGAGGGAGTGATACATATCACCATAGTATTGTTGTTAAAGTTATGATACAATTGAACTTTGACGTTGTGTAATGATACCATGACACTGTATAACAATGATTGAGAACACTTGTATTCTCGTTGTTATAGCTATGGATTTTCAACAACGATGATGCTGAACTTACAACCTTTGGGATCATTGGAGTACTTGGAAGTGACGAAGATTTCAAGTAATGTTGAAGATTAGGCGTATGGAATAGGAGCTACAAAAGTTAATTTATTTATTTTTGTATTCCATATGTATTGATAGTTTTGTCACTAAAATTGACAAAGGGGGAGATTGTTAGAGGATTGCTCGGTCGAACTCGCATGCGTTGTTATCTCAAGACTAGGATAGAAAGTGTAGTTGAGCTCAAGAACTCCATGGCAATCATCATACAAGACGAAGGACTACTCAAGGAACCGGTAGATCTTCATCGACTAAAATGTATGTGGAGACTTGAACTTATCTATCACTCAAAAGTCTATTTATCTCTTATCTTAAAGTCGTTTTGCTATATAGACTTGGATTATACACATTTGCTATTTCGAGCCAAGTCTAACTCTCCTATCTATTTATCGAAATATGTGTTAGTAAGCTTTCGTTTTAGCAAAATTCATCTTTACCTAGTGACGAATGTCATGTTATGTTTCAATCACTTTGAAAATTGTTCTGACGAAAAATGGTCTCTGAATAACGACTATATAACATTCTCTGAGAATGTTTCAATGATTGAAATGAGAGTTTAGATTACATAACCATTGGTAGGATATAAGCATTGTTATGGAAACACATATATGTATAAGTCCTTATTCCTTGAACCAAAGTTTGCGAACTTTGTTGATCAAGAGAAACGGGATGTGGCGTGAGCCAAGTCCACGAACTCAGTTCGCGAACTGGCGGAAGTTCTCGACCCGAGAATTTCTGTTGAAGTTTGTGAACTCCTTCCGTGAGCTTAAGTCTGCGAACCCAGTCCGCGAACTTGAGTAGGTTATATCTAAAATTGTTTGTTCTTGAACTCATGTTTATATAAACTAAGGAATGCTTTTGCAAACCGTGGCTATAAAGTTCATGAAGCGATTCGAGTGAATCAAACCGTTTTTGCTTCGATTGTGTCTTGTGTAGTTACATAAGATCTAAGCAATTGAAAAACTCTCTAACTAGTTCATTTGAGTCATTTGAACTAGTTATTGTGAAGAAGAATATGGTGGATATGAAAGTGATCATATGGCTAACCATTTGGTTAACTATTGTTGAACCAACAAATGTACAAGTTTGGGTACGGTTACACAAGCATAGAAACGTGCATTTCATTTGTGTGTAACAAGCTAGTTTTCGATATAACGGTTGAAAGATATTAGCTTGAATCTAAATCAGGTTTTCATCTAATGGTGAATATTGAATGCTTTGTTACCAAGTGTAGATGGGGAAAAACGATTTGCTGGTTTTTAAGAAATTAAGGAGACGACCGTATGGAGGATACTCCTCGAACCGAGTGAAATGTTAAACCTCACACAGATGCGCCGCTGCAAAGGGGGTGCTTTAGATTCGAGAGATCAATCTGTAGTACTCCGGCCTAAATCAAGACAATGACCATTCCAGAGTAAATTGGGTCACAAGAGAGGATGGGTTGATCTGTAGGAGGGAAGCTGAGAAATGTGTAGAATCAGTGGTAATCAAAGATTTTGGGTGTGTGAATTCTGAATACGATAAGCTATGAGTGATTAAAATTGCTCAATTGAGAGTAGTTGCTCAATTGATGAGTTGATGATCTTGTGTTGTCAGTTTGTCGTGAGACTGATGATACTGATGATGCCGATCATTCAATCATGATTCAGAGACTTATTTATATTGCTAGAATTGTAGACACCATAATTCCATGAAGTGTGACAGTTGATGGAATCAAGGAGTGGGGAAGTGGAAATCGTGTTTGAAACCAATTGCTCGGCGTGTGGAGACTTGGTCGATTTTCCACCCACTACCTCGTGAATTCCTTCAACTGATTGCACGACTTTCTCACATTCCATCGTGTGTTTGAACACACGTGTCGTAGACCGCCAGACCAAAACCCTAAGTGATATCCCCCCAAGTGACACGATTGACGTCTCGTGGTTTGTTAGTCAATTGATGACTTCGTGGTTTGATGGGACTATGAGTCCATGTAGTTGCTGAGTTGGACATGATGTTCTGAAACTCATGAGTTGAACATGTCATGAGACAGAGGTATAGTTCTTACGATGAAGTGAGCAAGTATTGCTCATTCGATGGATCGTTGAATATTGATTGTTGGACCAATATCCCTTGGTTTGAGAAAATATTTATCATCTGAGCAAGTGTTGCTCATGTGATGAATTGTTGAATATTTGATCGTCTGAGCATGTGTTGCTCATCTGATGGATTATTGGCAGCGTACCAAAAATATTAGTTAGAATACTGGTCGTTGAACCGAGCAACATTAATAAAATTATTGACCATGAGGTCGCCGTAAAATTATTAAGGTTGGAATCTGGAATGATGATCCTTGGATTCAGAAACACTAATTTGATCAATTGATGATCAATTCATGGTTCGTCATAATTTCAACCATGGGACGAAGGAGGGAGCGACTACATGGGACCGTAGATCAACCATGTAGCATCCATATGCTCACGTGAGCAAATACGAAGAACTCCTGAAGAGTTGACGATTTGGTGGTGGAAGAATGATTAAATGCTGTCTTAATCATTTATTCAAAATGCTCGTCTGAGCCTTAGGCGAGAAAACCTAATTAATTATGACGAGGCGAGGGACCAACCATGGAGTCATGAAACCGGACCTGGGTTGTCACGTGACTGCCTGACGATCACTTCATGAAAATCCAAAGTGTTTGGAAGAGTTTTGGACCTAATACGAGCAATTATGCAAATTAGGTCAAAACTGTGAAAATTGATGGGACCGGCTTCCGTGAGACAAAGAGCCAATCTTGGTCAGTCAAGATAGCATGCTCGTGTCCCGAAGGCGTCCGCGTCTCAGTCCTGAGAATTTTGATATTTTCTGGCGTGCAATTGAGCATCCATTCGAGAAAATATGCCAAAATTAGGGTTTCGACGAAACTGAGGAAAACACCATGAGATGATGAAATATAATAATAAAATAAGGAATGAGGAGGGTGGGACCACCGTGGTCAAGGCGTGGTCGGCCGGTTGTGATCACGGTCCCGTGGTGTCTTTTCCTTAATTTTATAATATTTTGATGATTTTATGAAAAATTCATGAATTTTGAGAAATTTGATGAATTTAGGGAGTTTCCATGAATTGAAGGAGTTTTCATGAGTTCAGGGAAGCAAAAAATATTAAAATAATAAAAACAAGGGCGTGTGGGACCGTGGAGGCGCGGCCGGCCGGCTAGGGCCCGGTCCCACGAGTTTCCCTAATTTTTTAATATTTTTAGGTATTTTTGATGATTTGAGGGAATTTTTCCTAATTTGAGAGAAACACCATAACATCAAGGAATTTGATGAATTCAAGGAAAAATAGGATAAATAATACTAAAATAATAAAGCAAAGGGCGTGCGGGACCGGCTAGGGCATGGCCGGCCGGCTAGTGGCACGGTCCCACAAGTTTTTCATAATTTTATTTTATTTATCATTATATGATGATTTGTGCAAAATACCATGAAATCAAGGAGTTTTTCATGAAATTAGAGAAATAATAATAATAATAAAATAATAAGGAACCGTGGGGTGTGGGGCCGGTTGGGACCAAGGCATGGCCGGTTGGCCAATGGTCACGCCCCACACTCCTTTCCTTAATTTTATATTATTTTTTATGGATTTATGGAAGTACCATGAAACCGAGGAGTTTCCTCGAGACGAAGGAGATTTGATAAAATGAGAGAATTTTCATCAAATCATGGAAAATAATAAAAATGCATTAAAAAAACAAAACTGCCGTGGGATTGACCACGACACGGTCAGTCGGTCGTGTGTCCGTGCTCCAAGCACATTGGTCAATATTTTTAATTATTTATTATTTTCTTCTCTATTTTGCATAGGTTCATCGTTTCGTTGTATTTTTGAAATACTCGTTCGTGCGGTGACTGTTAGTGTATCGTCGTTGAATACACCTTCACCATTTGAATCGGGGCTTACTTAGAGGTAGCTCAGACGCCCGGTTGTTCATTATTTATTACTAATTGTGGAATTCGGTGAAGAATAATTCACAAAACGGAGCAATAAGATGTTTATTATTAATCATAAGATCAGCTGAGGATTCAACTACGAATTCAGAATAATAAAGTGAGCATTACCATTCCATGGGATCGTAGAATCAGAGTAATTAAGATTCATATATTACCATTTATGAGACCAGTTGTGGATTCGATCATGAAATCGGAGCAATGAGATAATATAGTTATTGCTATTCTATCAGATCAAGCTGTAGATTCGATCATAGAATCAGAACAATTGTTTATTTCCATTCCATGGGACCAGTCGTGGATTCGACCATGGAATATGAGCAATTGTTTTTTCCATTCCATGGGACCAGTCGTGGATTCGACCATGGAATAGGAGCAATAATAGATTATTCTGGGAATTCAGTAGTGAATGCCACGACAGAATTAATCTTAATTGGGAATAATTAACTTTGTGGCTCTATACTAGCAGAGCAAGCTGTCTAGGAGCATAATTATCCCGATATGAGCTTGTCGGTAAGTCATATCCTTTATATAGTCAAGGTAAACTTCTTGTTTGTTACTGAAGACGTTATTGCTCTATACTAGCAGAGCAAGTTGTCTAGGAGCCGTCCATCTCGTGATACTATATATAAATAATCACCGAAAGTATTCAGTATTCATGAGATATGCTGTTGTCCAGTCGTGAGACTACATATCTACATGTACTCTGAGAGAAAGTACTCTCCGTTGAGAATTTGATGAGAGACCCGTGTCTCGATACTCACGTCTGATTGCTGAATCAGAGCTTCGTATAATTATGAGTTTACGAGTTTAGACTTTGTCGAAAATCCACCATCTACATTAAGTCCCCTGCTTACTGAGGAAAGTTGTGTTCCTCGGTCAGCATTAAATGGTGATTTTCCGGCCATAAATAATAATACCAGTAATTGAACTTAGTCATAAGTTGAGACGTTACCGGATTTAGAGAGCATGAGCAAACCACGACTTGATGAAGGCTTAAATTTCATGATTGGAGCGTCGTTTGATGAGCATAAATTGGTGTTGAACCGCTGGTTTGGAAGACGAGTCCGTGGTCGGTTAGGATTCGCGGGTCGGGCCCAATAAGGAAATCCTTAGAAAATTAGGTTTTGGAAATAAAATTGATATAAAAGGGATTAATCGTTTTTTTTTTCCACGACCACCTCTCCATCATCTCTGCACCTTCACGCCAGTAGGAGAAAGTTCCCGCCGCTGCCGGACCACCACCTGCCGTTGCCGTTGCCGCCGGCCGATTTCCGGCCAAACCGACCAGGTGCGTTTTTTTTTTTTTTTGATGTTTGCTGATGTTGTGACCTTCATGAGTTTTTTATGTTTTGATCATGATGAAGTTATATACATGTGTGTATATTAGTGTGAGTTTCATGAAAAACCCTCGTTTTTGAAAACGTATGTTCGTTCGATCGTTAGTTTTGCAAACTAATTATAGTCCCTGATTTAGGAGAGATTTTTTTTAGTATATGAACCTAGGTTCAGTGATAAAACTTAGTTTATGAGCTTTCATGTGTACCAAGGTTCTATCATAAAAGAAGTGAATTTTCATGAAATCGGAATAATCTTTCGTTTTAAAGACAAATAACGATGACACAAAGGAAAATATGTATGATGAACTTGTGTCCAGTGATAAAATTTTGCTTATGAGCTTTCACGTAAATAAAAAACTTTATCATATGTATGAGATGTGAGCTTTCACAATATTTTTTGAAATAAACCTTCGTTTTAAAGACAAATAATGACGATACGAAGGAAAAATAGTTTATATATATATATATATATATATATATATATATATATATATGCAGCCGTGACATATATTGTGCAAAATATGATGATATATTTTATTTGCATGAGTTTTTTTTCGTTAGATAAAATCCTTGAGAATTTATGTATGCAAGTTGCATTAATTGCTGTTTTTTCGAAAAATCAAAACGTGGGTTTTGAGGATTCTTCAAAGATAGACAATATATTTATGATAGAATATTGTATTGTTATGAACTTCATAGGTCAGTTGTGTGAATGTTCACATTATGAAAATTGTGTCCGTGATTTTATGAGAAATCAATTTCGAAATTAATAAAGTTTCGTTCGTTTTTGCAGTTTTCGGAGAGACGAACGATTTTGAGGTGTTAACTCTACCGTTACTATCACTATTGTTAGTGGAAGCACAATAGGTAAGAGTTAGGAGTTACCATTTTTGCCGTATTTCCTTGGTTCATGTCTGGACAGCATACTGAAGTAGGATGTAATGTTGACTTTGCAGTTGTTTTAGCAAAAATGACCAATTCCTCAGCCAACGATACTTGAAGGGACGAATCGCATACTGATGATGACATCTCCAGAGATGATGCATACATGGATGATGACATATATGTATAATTCCTTATTCCTTGAACCGAAGTTTTCGAACTTTGTTGATCAAGAGAACTAGAATGGTGGCGTGAGCCAAGTCCGCGAACTGGCGGAAGTTCTCGTCCCGAGAAATTCTGCTGGAGTTTGTGAACTCCGTCCGGGAACTTAAGTCCGCGAACCCAGTCCGCGAACTTGAGTAGGTTATATCTAAAAACGATGTTTGTGAACTTATTCCTATATAAACTAAGGAATGCAAATTGAAAATCGTGGCTATATAGTTCATGAACCGATTCGAGTGAATCAAATCGTTTTTGCTTCAATTGTGTCTTGTATAGTTACATAATATTTCCTTGCAATTGAACAACTCTCTAACTAGTTCATTTGAGTCACTTGAACTAGGTATGGTGAAGAAGAATATGGTTGATATGAAAGTAATCATATGGCTAACCATTTGGTTGACTATTGTTGAACCAACAAATGTACAAGATTGGGTACGGTTAAACAAGCCTAGAAACGTGCATTTCATTTGTGTGTAACAAGCTAGTTTTCGATCTAACGGTTGAAAGATATTAGCTTGAATCTAATCAGGTTTTCATCTAACGGTGAATATTGAATGCTTTGTTACCAAGCTAACATTGATTGTAAACCCTGATTTGAAAGACTATATAAGGGAGAACTCTAGCAACTGGGAAACCTAATTCCCACACCTTCTGTGTGATACTAGTTGTGCTAAGCTAGAGTCGATTCTCCTTTAACCTTTGGTTTCTTTTTCTAAACCAGGTTAACGACTTAAAGACTTCATTGGGATTGTGAAGCCAGATCGATACTACTTTCTCGTAGTTGTGTGATCTGATCTTGTCGTTTATATCGTACGAGTAAAATTATAATAATTTGCTTGAGATTGATATCTCCGATAGGCAAGATATAAAAGAAATCACAAACACTTTGTCTCATCGTTTGTGATTCCACAATATCTTTTTTCGCTGCGTCGATTAAGATTATTGTGAGGTGATTGATAATACTAGGTTGTTCTTCGGGAATGTAAGTCTGGTTTATCAATTGGTTCCTGTTCACCTTGATTTATCAAAAGACGGAATAAAACTCGTAGGTATATTCGTGGGAGACGGATTTATCTTATTACCGTAGTTTTTTCTGTGTGATACAGATTTGTCTATTAAAGTCTTCGACTTTGGGTCGTATCAACTCTTAGTTGTGGGTGAGATCAGCTAAGGGAATCAAGTATGTAGTATCCTACTGGGATCAGAGACGTAGGAGCATAACTGTACCTTGGGTCAGTGTGAGATTCATTGGGGTTCAACTACAGTCCAGACCGAAGTTAATTTGGAGTAGGCTAGTGTCTGTAGCGGATTAATACAGTGTGTGTTCAATCTGGACTAGGTCCCGGGTTTTTTCCTGCATTTGCGGTTTCCTCATTAACAAAATTCTGGTGTCTGTTTTATTTCTTTTCTGCATTATATCTTGTTATATAATTGAAATATCACAGGTTGTGCGTTGTTCAATCAATTAGAATATCCGACCTTTTGGTTGTTGATTTAAATTGATTGACACTTGGATATTTGTCTTTGGTACCATCCAAGTTATCTCTCTAGTATTTGATAAAGACTCGCAGATTTCTATTTGCTTGAGTATATATCAAATTGAGAGATTGAGATACAAACTCTTTGATATACTTTTTGTAGATTGAGTCTGACTGTCTAGTTGATTCTCTAGAAAGTATATTGGAGTTTGTCCATACAGATTGCTAAGCGAAATATTGGGTGTGGTTGTTATACCCCCGCTTTTTCACGTGTGGAATAGGATCTACAAAAGTTAATTTATTTATTTTTTGTATTCCATACGTATTGATAGTTTTGTCACTAAAATTGACAAAGGGGGAGATTGTTAAAGCATTGCTTGGTCAAAATCGCATGCGTTGCTATCTCAAGCATATTTGTCAATGTTAGTGATCAAAACTATAAGTATTGATTTCTAGTATAATATAGCTAAGGTCTCAGACTAGGATAGAAAGTGTAGTTGAGCTCAAGAACTCCATGGCAATCATCATACAAGAAGAAGGATTACTCAAGGAACCCGCGGATCTTCATCAACTAAAAGGTATGTGGAGACTTGAACTTATCTATCACTCAAAAGTCTATTTATCTCTTACCTTGAGACAAAAGTCATTTTGCTATATAGACTTAGATTATACACATTTGCTATTTCGAGTCGAGTTTATCTCGCCTATCTATTTCTCGAAATATGTGTTGGTAAGCTTTCGCTTTAACCAAGTTCATCTTAACCTAGTGACGAAAGTCCTTACAAGTTTCAATCACTTTGGAAATTGCTTACTTTGACAAAAAATAGTTTGTGAATAACAACTATAGAATATCAACGTCCTCTAAGAATGTTCAAATGATTCAAATGAGAGTTTAGATTATATAACCATTGGAGGATATAAACATTATTGTGGAAACACATATATGTATAAGTCCTTATTCCTTGAACCTAAGTTTGCGAACTTTGTTGATCAAGAGAACTGGCATGGTGGCGTGAGCCAAGTCCGCGAACTGGCGGAAGTTCTTGCCCTGAGAATTTCTGCTGGAGTTTGTGAACTCCGTCCGGGAACTTAAGTCCGCGGACCCAGTCCGCGAACTTGAATAGGTTATATCTAAAAACGATGTTTGTGAACTTATTCTTATATAAAATAAGGAATGCAAATGCAAACCGTGGCTATATAGTTCATGAACCGATTCGAGTGAATCAAATCGTTTTTCCTTCGATTTTGTCTTGTGCAGTTACATAAGATTTCCTTGCAATTGAACAACTCTCTAACTAGTTCATTTGAGTCACTTGAACTAGTTATGGTGAAGAAGAATATGGTTGATATGAAAGTAATCATATGGCTAACCATTTGGTTGACTATTGTTGAACCAACAAATGTACAAGATTGGGTACGGTTAAACAATCCTAGAAACGTGCATTTCATTTGTGTGTAACAAGCTAGTTTTCGATCTAACGGTTGAAAGATATTAGCTTGAATCTAATCATGTTTTCATCTAACGGTGAATATTGAATGCTTTGTTACCAAGCTAACATTGATTGTAAACCCTGATTTGAAAGACTATATAAGGGAGAACTCTAGCAACTGGGAAACCTAATTCCCACACCTTCTGTGTGATACTAGTTGTGCTAAGCTAGAGTCGATTCTCCTTTAACCTTTGGTTTCTTTTTCTAAACCAGGTTAACGACTTAAAGACTTCATTGGGATTGTGAAGCCAGATCGATACTACTTTCTCGTAGTTGTGTGATCTGATCTTGTCGTTTATATCGTACGAGTAAAATTGTAATAATTTGATTGAGATTGATATCTCCGATAGGCAAGATATAAAAGAAATCACAAACACTTCGTCTCATCGTTTGTGATTCCACAATATCTTTTTTCGCTGCGTCGATTAAGATTATTGTGAGGTGATTGATAATATTAGGCTGTTCTTCGGGAATGTAAGTCTGGTTTATCAATTGGTTCCTGTTCACCTTGATTTATCAAAAGACGGAATAAAACTCGTAGGTATATTCGTGGGAGACGGATTTATCTATTACCGTAGACTTTTCTGTGTGATATAGATTTTTTTATTAAAGTCTTCGACTTTGGGTCGTAGCAACTCTTAGTTGTGGGTGAGATTAGCTTAGGGAATCAAGTATGTAGCATCCTGCTGGGATCAGAGACGTGGGAGCATAACTGTACCTTGGATCAGTGTGAGATTTATTGGGGTTCAACTACAATCCATACCGAAGTTAATTTGTAGTAGGCTAGTGTCTGTAGCGGCTTAATACAGTGTGTGTTCAATATGGACTAGGTCCCGGGGTTTTTCTGCATTTGCGGTTTCCTCGTTAACAAAATTCTGGTGTCTGTGTTATTTCTTTTCCGCATTATATTTTGTTATATATTGGAAATATCACAGGTTGTGCGTTGTTCATTCAATTAGAATATCCAACCTTTTGGTTGTTGATTTAAATTGATTGACACTTGGATATTGGTCTTTGGTACCATCCAAGTTATATCTCTAGTATTTGGTAAAGACTCGCAGATTTCTATTTGCTTGAGTATATATCAAATCGAGAGATTGAGATATAAACTCTTTGATATACTTTTTATCTAGATTGAGTCTGACTGTCTAGTTGATTCTCTAGAAAGTATATTGGAGTTTGTCCATACAGATTGCTAAGCGAAATATTTGGTTTGGTTGTTGTACCCCCACTTTTTCAATAGGCTTAACTTTTTTATTTGTCAAAAGTCTATTCATACTTTTATCAATACATGCATATCGACATACAAAAAACTTTACTTTTGACAAGGTATGGGACAATCATAGTTCACGAACACAACACACATATCCCATAACATTGCAATATATAGAACCATAAAGATTAATACTGCAAAAATCATCTTCCAAACAAATTTAGAATTTAAACCAATAAATCTAAAAACATGAAGATGAAAACGTTGGACATAGCTATGTGTAATCACAATAATGGCTATTCCAAACTCTAGTTATTCTTCTAGCAAAAACAGGAAAATAGAAGATTTACTAGGCAATAAGACCTTTGAATAATTCTTTATCGTCCCCAAACTCCTTGTCGTAAACATCCATTGGGACGTAAGGTTCATTAAGGTAGGAGTTGATATCAATAAACCTTCTTGGTTGATGATGTCGAACCAAGGCCTTCTGAATCTCATCAGTCTTATACACAAAAGCCTTTATTTGTTGAATCTCCTTTCGCATCTCCTTCAATTCTTCAAGAACATCAGAAAACTTCTGAGAGTTTGAAGAAACGGCTCTTGGCTTCCTCACATTCCTTCTCTTTCTTTTCAAGGTAGGAGATAACGGAGATTTCTCTTTTTCCTTCATGATTGATAGCTTAACAATCATATTAACATCTTTTCCATCAGAAGACATCATGCTTGGAGTATCCATAACGTATGGGTTTGTGAGAGGAAATCACAAATTGAACTCAAAAAGTAGTCTTGAGATAATAAGAGGTTTTGAGGAAGGAAAAAGGAATGTAGGGTTTGAAAACCTATAAACAGGTTCGTACACGTCCAACTCACAACCCTATAAAGAGTAGAATTGTCGATAATAACCCTCTTTTGTTGATAGACAGAAAAGAACAAAACTAAGAAAAGAATAAGAAAAAAAAAAATTTCCTAAAGCCTGAGAGGTACAAAATCATTGTCTCTTTTGATCAGGAACATGAGACAAGATTTCCAAAACAACACAATCAAGTTGTGTTGTGGTGAATAACAATTTGTCCACCATTTTCCTCTTGAGAGGAATCCACAGACCTCTGTCTATCAAAACGACTCGACCATACTTTCTTCTCTAATGATCTTGGTTTATCCTTGGAAACTAACTTCTTAGACGAAGATAAAATCCTACATATCTCAGCAGTCTTCTGAGCAAGTTTAAGCTTATTTGCTAATTGATTTTCTCTTCGTTGAAGTTTGTTGACGTGCCTCAATTGGTGTTTGTACTTGTAACACTTTGAAAGTTCATGACCCTTTAGAGAACAATACGAGCACGTCAAACTGGAATAAAATTCAGGCTTCTGAGATGTGCACGCATCTAGACACATGGTGGAACCTGAAACATTACAAACCGAGTTTCCAAGAAATTGGTCAATTTTTTCTTCCAGATTAGTTGGGTTTTCTTCTGAAAGAATATCGAGATTGATGTATGTATTGCTACAGTTATCAAAATCAATATTTTCACAAAGAAGTGCAACACTTGATTTCTCGTCTTCATTAGAATCATAATTGTCAGACATTTCATCAAGAGTTGCAGCAAGACCTTTGTTCCCGGTGTATTTTCTACGATTTGGGCACTCGTTTGCAAAATGACCAAATCCCTTACACTTAAAGCACTGAGGCATATCCTCATCATCAGTTTTATTTTTTTCCCTGTTTTTAGGAGGAATACGATTAGGAGGTTTAACTGATGCTTTAGGCTTATCTCTGGAGAACCGTTTACTTCTCTTCAACAGAAGATCCCTAAACTGTCTTGTGATCATCGAGACTGACTTGTCAAGATCTTCATTTGGTGAATCTGTCTCAGAGTGATCATCTTCAAAGATATACACTTTTTTACTCTTATCAAGTAATTTAGTATCCTTTTGTGCTTTGAACTCAAAAAAAAAAAAAAAATTTGAGACCAGACCATTTGACCAAAAGGAATAAATTCAATAAAGTCGACCACTGGTACCCTTGTATATGCTAGTTGTGTTGACCTAGAGTTAGGTTATTGACCACTGGTTCCCTTGTATATGCCAGTGTGTTGATATTAGTCAGACTAGTATCTCAATCCATTAGGATAGGTTCATTTTGTCGGAGGCCTTCAGACAGATATGGGAAACGCCGTTCACTTAGTAAACATCAAAACCATCTATGTTTTTCTATATCCATCTCTTAATCTTTCCATGTGATTAGTTTGACTCTGAATATGATGTCCATAGTGCAACTATCTGAGTAGAGATGTGTCACTTATATATGAATTTTAGTATGCTTGAGTGCAAACTCGTGTACATCAATTGGAATTTCACATCAGGGTACTTCCTCTTGTAGTCAATAAGTAAGCCAACCAAGGAGATTCTTTAGTGCCTTCCAAGGTTCTGCGTAGATAGCTAGGGTCTGGAGTAAAGGTTTTGTGGGTACACCTCTGGTAAACCCTCCGGACACAATACTCCGCCATTAGGGCCACCTAGGGGTTCAAATGATTTTCCTTTCTAGAATAAATTTGCTCGAGGACTAGCAAATAATAAGTTTAGGGGTATTTGATAGACGCATTTATGTGTCCATTTTGTTCTCAATGTTCTGTATTGTTAGACTCGATTAAGTACTTATTGTGTTATTTTGTGTTCTTGTAGGAAATTTTAGAGAAATAAGCCCTTGCGGCGAAATGGGCTCAAAAAGCAGTGTTTTACACCCCGGAGAAATGTACCGTAGGCACCCCAGAAATGCACCGGAAGCGTCCCAGAAATGTCCCGGAGGAACCCAGAAAAATTACTATTTCCACCCCAATTGATATTCGCACCACAGCACTCTGGATAAGGGGCACCTTCTTCAACAATTTGAATTTGTATTTTTGGCGGGAAATGAAGTTTTCAACTGGCTGAATTTTGATTGTCAAAATGAATGGGTTAGAGTGCGATTCAATCGCTGAAAATTGGCAGAAAGATGTGATTTGGCATAAGGAACAAAGTTTGGGTGGTGGTTTCGATCAAATTTGGCTGGAATACGTGTTTTGATTCTCGAGTTCAAAACAAGGCAAGCATGCACTGGAGGATGATAATCACGCGTCATGGAGAGTTATGGACGTGTTATGATGATGTGGAATGGCTCGAGCATCACTTTGGGTCGTGAAGAATCGATTTGGAGCGTGGAGGGAGGAAGTTTACGCAAGAAATTCCAAGTTTGGTAAGAAAATATTCGGAAAATATTGTTATTCACTTCCCGCATAATGAAGAATTATATTGGAGTTATTGGCGAGATTTGGAGCTGTTGTTGGGTATAAATAGGCTCTTTGGGTCTACTAGATAGGGGGTCGAGAGTCTGGGGGGCTGAGGAGAGCCAGAGAAGAAGAAATTCGAGTTTTCCCAAACTCGGTTTTTGCTGCTGCTGCTGTTGATGAACATGAAGAACACGAAAAACGGACCTGCATCAGCAGTCGTTTTTCAACAGTGAAATAGACTCACAGACGTGGGTCGTAGGTGTGGGTCTTAGAGCTACAGTAACAATAGCACTTCTTCTGTGTCGTTCATTTTGGACGCTTTCTGTGGGTCGCACATTCACTGTTTTATTATTTCATCTCCATTTTCATCCTTGTAAACACCCTTTGAGCAATAAATAAATACTTTTGAGCGTGTTTTTACTATGATGAGCTAATTCCCTCGTAACCAAGGCAATGGAGGAAGCTATTCACGCAACATAAATGGGTAACTATTTCATTTAATTATATAATTCACCTAATCGCTGCTTTTGCAGAGTTTTAAATTATTTGAATGATTGTCTTAATTATTTGTTATTCAGTTTGATAGGTTATGCTTGGTTTAATCTCTTGATAATATATGCTTAAGGTTTACAAATAATGTTTGAGAATCTGTATGATTGATAGTGAATTAAAGATAAAAGAGGACTTAAGAATTGAATAGAGTTTTGAAATATTTATCATTCAGTTTTGCATAATAGTGGAATCTAGTGTCTTGGTTACCTCTCGCACCCATTGTTAATAATTTTGTATATAATTTTATTAAATCTTTAAATTTAATCTTCACAAGTCCGAGAATTTGAACCTCATTACTACAACCAATCAAAAACATTAATCATTTTGGCGCCGCCGACGCGGATTTATGCTTAGGTAGAATTTTTAGGTTTTTATTATTTTTTTTTACTATTATTTTTTCCTTTTTACGTTTCTTTTTGTGTCTTTGATTTACAGGTTCGAAGTGGAATACTAAGGACTTGGGAACAAAAAGCTTAAAGCTAAAAGCTAAAAGAGAAGAAAAGAAAGACATAATTTTTTTTTAGGATTTGTAAATAGGCTTTATTTTTCATAATTTTTGGAATTTTTATTTGGACTTTATTCTGGACAATTGGACTTTATTCTTTTTTTAACCCTACGGAAGGGTATTATTATTAAAAAAAAAATTATATAAACTGTATGCAGGGAAGGACGACGATTACTATATCGTCTCGGCCCCTCGGGTTCGTACATGACATAGGAGTCGTGGCCCGAGTCGACTTCAACGGTTCATCCCCCGTCTGGTACGGGAGGTAAGTCCATCGAAACACTCGCGAATCTCCTGTAAGCGAGTTATTGTATTCCTTAAGGTGATTCATTGATTGAGGACGAATTTGGACTGTTTTTAAATTCCTAGTAAAGGGCAAGGCCTGGCCAATACAAGATAAGGGTTCGGATTTCATCACCGCTCCCTTATTGGCCGCCTTTGGAAAACGAAACCTAACGCGAACCCAAGCTTAAAACTTGACTAGAACGAGACCGATAGCGTATCGCGCTTATCAGGAAAAAAATTCGAAGGATATTGGTTACTTTCTTAAGCACACCTCGAAGTTCATGATGGTTTATGTGAGTCGAATGCGTGATTGCGCCGCCTTGTGATAGTGGTAAGGCCTTGGGTATCAAAGCTCCATTGAGCTTCCCTCGCCTCAATTCAACTTACTTTGACTCGGATTGATTCCAGAGGGGTTTGCTTAAATTGTAACGAATTCCCCTTCGAGAGATATAAGCAAGTCTAGAAACAATCTAAGTGGAGCCATCATGCTTGTTTTTTGCTAGATTTTATAGGTTTGATTTGGTCGAGTCAGCCTTGTTTGTGATTGTGTAGAATTCCCTTGCAATTAAGAATGTCGAACTGGTATGATAGAAGCCAATACAATGATTATCGTCCTGAATTTGAATATGGACATCATCCTTTTTATGACCATGTTGGGAATAGTGGTTGGGAATAGTGGTTGGGAACGCCATCCTTTGGAAGGATATGGGTCATACCCTGGTGATCCCAATTACTATCCATACATGTATCAGTCTTACGAGCAAGAAGATTATAGTACTAGTTCTTCGTCTCTAGAGGATACAATCAAACTACTGAAAAGTAGTCCTTTTTATGATGCCTCTGTTCCTATTCCTCCTTTAGAAGAGTCCCTCAGGGAGTTAGCTGAGTAGACGCGTAAGTTAGATGAGATGAATAGTGTAACTATAGACGAAAGAACTACAATAATGAGTGAACTTTCTATAGAGGAATCCCTCAAGCTGATGGCTGAGACGAACGAAATACTTGCTCGAAATAATCTTACTTTCCAATATAGTGTTTCCAAAAATACCCTTAAAAATGAGGATAGTTATTTTCATAATCAAGATGACGAGGTTAGAATTGGTAACATTACTTGTTTTGATGAGGTTCGATCTTTTTCATGTTATTATGATGAGGATGGTGTTGATGGAGAATCATACTTATGTAGAAATAGTGATCAGGAAATGGTTACTCCAATTGAGCTTTACAATGATAATATTATTTCTAGTTCAAATCCAAATAATTTTAATAATTATTCACCTATTCAAAAGGATGAGGATTTGACTAGAGATACCCTCGTTTTAGACGATGTAGTATTTCCTGTTTACAAAGACGATAATGATTTAGAGGAACGAGTTTATTCTGAGAATAATGTTTTAGAGTCTAGCGATTTAGAAACAATAGTCTTAGACGAAGAAGATGAACTCGTAGAGATGAGTGAGGATGAACCTGACTTAGAAGAATCAATTGACCATTTCCAGGAATCTGATGACCTAGAAATTAGGGAAGTTGTGACTAGTCTTTCTAGAGACACAGAAAACTCTAAGTTTGGGGGTGATTATCATTCTCCGTGTGCTTTAACTCTTAGAAAGTACCCTCCTGTAGGACTTGACATTTGTGCCTCAACCATCTTACAAGATTATCTTCATACACGTTTTCTCGAACCTAATGATGTCCAGAAAGAAGCTCAGTTGTTAGAAACCCATCCTCTGGTTGATGTGGTTAACCCAGGCTATGATACCAAGATTGACTTTGTTTTCCCACCAAAAACTTTTCAACCAATTGTGGGAACTTTTGATTTTGAGATGTGTCGGTTATTAAGTTTTCAGACTAAACCTAATCACTTTAGGATATTAGGGTCGACACATTTTCTTAAGGAATACCACCTATTTCATTGTGGTCAGCTGTGTAAGTCAAATCTTATTGACTTAGAGGATCCTCGGTTATTTAGGTTATTATTGTGCGCTTCTAAGATCATATTTGAGTTTTTCCAGACTCTGGGACCTAATGATTCGGATCCCACCTATGAAGAAACGCAACCAATGAAAATTTTCTATTTAGACCCTTTCATAGAACCTGAACCTGAACCACAATTAGATATAAATTTCTTAATCAGGAAACTAAGTAAGGGCATGCTAGTCTTGTTCACTTTCTTGGTTCATTGCAGTTTCCTTTGGTCATCTCTATTTAGTTTTGAAGACCCACAGTTATTTCGACTGTTAGTTTATGGTTCGAGTTGACTAATCCTTTCCTAAGTCTGGCTGAAGACTTTAAACTTAGCACTTCTTGGGAGGTATCCCATGCTCATGCAACACGGTAATATCTTTCCTTAACTCTTCCGCTTCAAATGGTAACAGTTTCTCCTTGTTCATGGTTTTAGTTTCATCTTTAGAACATTGAGGACAATGTTAGATTTAAGTTTGGGGGTATGGGAGAAACTTTTTAGTTGCAATAAATAAACTCCACAGCCTAGAAATTTATGCGTATTTAGGATGGCACTAACCAATCTAAGTGGATGGAAGCATCTTGGTTATAGGAGTTGAGGAACCAATCTGATTAGATGGAAACATCTATAGAGTCTATTCATAAAAGCACAGAGCTCAGGTGTTAGAAATAACATGATAGTTGCACCATATCTCGTTGAGTCCTTTTAACTTCTATTTTTTTGTTTTTAAACTATGTTTCTCTAAGTGATAGGTGGGTCCCACGATTCAAGTTGTTACCAATGCTAGGGTGAATTAGAGTGATTGAGATACCATGAAAAAAAAAATTGAGACCAGACCATTTGACCAAAAGGAATAAATTCAATAAAGTCGACCACTGGTACCCTTGTATATGCCAGTTGTGTTGACCTAGAGTTAGGTTATCGACCACTGGTTCCCTTGTATATGCCAGTGTGTTGATATTAGTCAGACTAGTATCTCAATCCATTAGGATAGGTTCATTTTGGCGGAGGCCTTCAGACATATATGGGAAACGTCGTTCACTTAGTAAACATCAAAACCATCTATGTTTTTCTATATCCATCTCTTAATCTTTCCATGTGATTAGTTTGACTCTGAATATGATATCTATAGTGCAACTATCTGAGTAGAGCTCTGTCACTTATATATGAATTTTAGTATGCTTGAGTGCAAACTTGTGTACATCAATTGGAATTTCGCATCAGGGTACTTCCTCTTGTAGTCAATAAGTAAGCCAACCAAGGAGATTCTTTAGTGCCTTCCAAGGTTCTGCGTAGATAGCTAGGGTCTGGAGTAAAGGTTTTGTGGGTACACCTCTGGTAAACCCTCCGGAGACAACACTCCTCCACTAGGTACACCTAGGGGTTCAAATGATTTTCCTTTCTAGAATAAATTTGCTCGAGGACTAGCAAATAATAAGTTTAGGGGTATTTGATAGACGCATTTATGTTTCCATTTTGATCTCAATGTTCTGTATTGTTAGACTCGATTAAGTACTTATTGTGTTATTTTGTGTTCTTGTAGGAAATTTTAGAGAAATAAGCCCTTGCGGCGAAATGGGCTCAAAAAGCAGTGTTTTACACCCCGGAGAAATGTACCGTAGGCACCCCAGAAATGCACCGGAAGCGTCCCAGAAATGTCCCGGAGGAACCCAGAAAAATTACTATTTCCACCCCAATTGATATTCGCACCCCAGCACTCTGGATAAGGGGCACCTTCTTCAACAATTTGAATTTGTATTTTTGGCGGGAAATGAAGTTTTCAACTGGCTGAATTTTGATTGTCAAAATGAATGGGTTAGAGTGCGATTCAATCGCTGAAAATTGGCAGAAAGATGTGATTTGGCATAAGGAACAAAGTTTGGGGGGTGGTTTCGATCAAATTTGGCTGGAATACGTGTTTTGATTCTCGAGTTCAAAACAAGGCAAGCATGCACTGGAGGATGATAATCACGCGTCATGGAGAGTTATGGACGTGTTCTGATGATGTGGAATGGCTCGAGCATCACTTTGGGTCGTGAAGAATCGATTTGGAGCGTGGAGGGAGGAAATTTACGCAAGAAATTCCAAGTTTGGTAAGAAAATATTCGGAAAATATTGTTATTCACTTCCCGCATAATGAAGAATTATATTGGAGTTATTGGCGAGATTTGGAGCTGTTGTTGGGTATAAATAGGCTCTTTGGGTCTACTAGAGAGGGGGTCGAGAGTCTGGGGGGCTGAGGAGAGCCAGAGAAGAAGAAATTCGAGTTTTCCCAAACTCGGTTTTGCTGCTGCTGATGATGATGAACATGAAGAACACGAAGAACGGACCTGCATCAGCAGTCGTTTTTCAACAGTGAAATAGACTCACAGACGTGGGTCGTAGGTGTGGGTCTTAGACCTACAGTAACAATAGCACTTCTTCTGTGTCGTTCATTTTGGACGCTTTCTGTGGGTCGCACATTCACTGTTTTATTATTTCATCTCCATTTTCATCCTTGTAAACACCCTTTGAGCAATAAATAAATACTTTGAGCGTGTTTTTATCATGATGAGCTAAACCCAACACTGGGACGACGGAGGAGGTCGAATTTCATCCATGTGGTAATTTCATTAATTCTTTTATTTACTTTTTGCTCTAATTTTAATTGAATTAAGATTTTAAATTAATTACTTGTGATTTCATTTGATGGAGTATGCTTAGTCCTAGGGATTTTTGATATGCCATGCTTAAGAAATACAAGTAATATTTTATAAAATCTATCTTGGCAATAAACTAGAGTTAATATTTGCTTTGCTTTTGAACTATAATTGCTAGAATTAATTTCTGAACCATTTGAAGAAGAAAAAACGGCCGAATCTTTAGTCCCAGTACTCTTTCCCATATTGTTAATATTTTTTGTATATATTTATTAAATCTAAAAATTCCATTTCCTTCACAAGTCTGAAACGAATCCTAATTACTACATCCCACGAAAAATCATTAATCACATCCTTAGTTTTGGATGAATGTTCATGATCAAAGATCTTAAACTTCCCAACCAGCGTATTTCTGGAGAGATTATCAAGGTTATTTCCCTCAATGATGGCATGCTTCTTAGAGTCGTATCTAGATGACAGCGATCTGAGAATTTTCATCACAATGTCCTTTTCAGGAATAGTCTTACCCAATGCAAAAGATGCATTAACAATTTCAGACACTCTGTGATTAAATTCATCAAATGTATCTTCATCTGCCATACGAAGGCTTTCCCAATCGGAATTAAGGTTTTGAAGCCTAGCTTCCTTTTCACTAGAGTTACCTTCGAATACGGTTTCTAAAATATCCCACGTATCTTTAGACCTCGTGAAATTTGACACATGGTGCTGAATATTTGGGGTAATGGCATGTATAATGGCATTCAAACCGTCGGAATTTTGCTTTGCAGAATTTATCTCGGCAGGGGTGTATTCACCAATATCCTTGGGAACGTTTACATCTCCATCTGCCACGACAGGAGCATTATAGCCATTAACAATATATACCCATGATTGAAAATCACGTGCTAGAAGAAAATATCGCATAACAATTTTCCACAACAAGTAATTAGAGCCATCGAAGACTGGTGGTACGTTAATTGAGATAGCACCTCTGTCCATAGAGTCAGATAGCTACAAACACAGACTTGTAAGGTGTTAAACGTGTTTGCCTGCTCTGATACCAATTGAAAAAGTGGGTATACAACAACCACACCCAATATTTCTCTTAGCAATCTGTATGGACAAACTCCAATATACTTTCTAGAGAATCAACTAGACAGTCAGACTCAATCTAGATAAAAAGTATATCAAAGAGTTTATATCTCAATCTCTCGATTTGATATATACTCAAGCAACTCTTTATCAAATACTAGAGAGATAACTTGGATGGTACCAAAGACCAATATCCAAGTGTCAATCAATTTAAATCAACAACCAAAAGGTCGGATATTCTAATTGATTGAACAACACACAACCTGTGATATTTCAATTATATAACAAAATATAATGCGGAAAAGAAATAACACAGACACCCGAATTTTGTTAACGAGGAAACCGCAAATGCAGAAAAACCCCGGGACCTAGTCCAGATTGCACACACACTGTATTAAGCCGCTACAGACACTAGCCTACTCCAAATTAACTTCGGTCTGGACTGTAGTTGAACCCCAATCAATCTCACACTGATCTAAGGTACAGTTATGCTTCTACGTCTCTGATACCAGCAGGATGCTACGTACTTGATTCCCTTAGCTGATCTTCACCCACAACTAAGAGTTGCTACGACCCAAAGTCAAAGACTTTAATAAACAAATCTGTATTACATAGAAAAGTCTACGGTAATATATAAATCCGTCTCCCACGAATATACCTACGAGTTTTGTTCCGTTTTTTGATAAATCAAGGTGAACAGGAACCAATTGATAAACCAGACTTATATTCCCGAAGAATAACCTAGTATTATCAATCACCTCACAATAATCTTAATCGACGCAGCGAAAAAAGATATTGCGGAATCACAAACGATGAGACGAAGTGTTTGTGATTTCTTTTATATCTTGCCTATCGGAGATAGGAATCTCAAGCCAATTATTATAATTGTACTCGTACGATAAAAACAACAAGATCAGATCGCACAACTACAAGAAAGTAGTATCGGTCTGGCTTCACAATTCCAATGAAGTCTTTAAGTCGTTAACCTGGTTTAGAAGAAGAAACCAAAGGTTAAAGGAGAATCGACTCTAGCTTAGCACAACTAGTATCACACAGAAGGTGTGGTAATTAGGTTTCCCAGTTGCTAGAGTTCTCCCTTATATAGTCTTTCAAATCAGGGTTTGCAATCAATGTTAGCTTGGTAACAAAGCATTCAATATTCACCGTTAGATGAAAACCTGATTAGATTCAAGCTAATATCTTTCAACCGTTAGATCGAAAACTAGCTTGTTACACACAAATGAAATGCACATTTCTAGGCTTGTTTAACCGTACCCAAACTTGTACATTCGTTGGTTCAACAATAGTCAACCAAATGGTTAGCCATATGATTACTTTCATATCAACCATATTCTTCTTCACCATAACTAGTTCAAGTGACTCAAATGAACTAGTTAGAGAGTTGTTCAATTGCAAGGAAATCTTATGTAACTATACAAGACACAATTGAAGCAAAAACGATTTGATTCACTCGAATCGGTTCATGAACTATATAGCCACGGTTTGCAATTTGCATTCCTTAGTTTATATAGGAATAAGTTCACAAACATAGTTTTTAGATATAACCTACTCAAGTTCGCGGACTGGGTTCGCGGACTTAAGTTCCCGGACGGATTTCACAAACTCCATCATAATTTCTCGGGACGAGAACTTCCGCCAGTTCGCGGACTTGGCTCACGCCACCATTCTAGTTCTCTTGATCAACAAAGTTCGAAAACTTCGGTTCAAGGAATAAGGACTTATACATATATGTGTTTCCACAACAATGCTTATATCCTCCAATGGTTATATTATCTAAACTCTCATTTCAATCATTGAAACATTCTTAAAGGACGTTGATATTCTATAATTGTTATTCACAAACTATTTTTCGTCAAAGTAAGCAATTTTAAAAGTGATTGAAACATGTCATGACTTTCGTCACTAGGTAAAGATGAACTTGGCTAAAGAGAAAGCTTACCAACACATATTTCGAGAAATAGATAGACGAGATAAACTCAGCTCGAAATAGCAAGTGTGTATAATCTAAGTCTATATAGCAAAACGACTTTTGTCTCAAGATAGGAGATAAATAGACTTTTGAGTGATAGATAAGTTCAAGTCTCCACATACCTTTTAGTCGACGAAGATCCACCGGTTCCTTGAGTAGTCCTTCGTCTTGTATGATGATTTCCATGGAGTTCTTGAGCTCAACTACACTTTCTATCCTAGTCCGAGACCTTAACTATAGTAGATTAGAAATTAAGACTTATAATTTTGATCACTAATATTGACAAACATGCTTGAGATAGCAACACATGCGATTTCGACCGAGCAATGATCTAACACATGAAATAACAAGGTTTATGCTGGGGAAAGCCCTGAAATTTGGCATGCATATACATATTAAAATAGCTATAGGACAACCGGGTCCGTTAATTGAATATGTTTTATTGTTTCTCTTGCGGAATAAAAACTTATTTATTACAAATATCCTAATTCTGATGTCGGGTCAAGGATTTTCATTATGTTTCTGCAAATAGGGAAAAACCAATTTACCATGATCGCCCTTTTCAAAAACTCATCATCAACACATGTACATAACTCTTATGATTAATTGTTCAAATATATTCCTTGATACTCAAGATGATCCCATACCAAAAATTGAAAAGCATTTAATTGTGATTTTCATATTATATGTTTTAATCACCAGCAATTAAAGCATACCTTCTGGAAAAAAAAAAATAATTAATGTGCTAGACTAATAATAGAAGTTTTCTAAGGGAGTTTTCGGAAATATGGTTTGGTAATTAATTGGAAATAGGAAAACCGAAATTAGGTACTTTAATGTGAATATCTTGAGAGTATTTTTGGTTTTGGAATTTCCTTGCTTTTTAAACAACCTTGATCTACAAATACTTGAGTTTGCATTTCTTGCATACTATCCTAAGATCTAGGCAAACTTCATTCTTGTTGTTTCTGATGGAGCCATCTATCCGGAGAGGAAAGTACCCTAATTAGGCGAAATCTCTTATGACCGCTTGTTTAAAGACTTCTGTGGGATCAAGAAGCTCTACGAGTACCGTTGGTGGGAAACTAGATAATTGCATTGTTATTTTAGTTTTCGATTATTGATTTGATTGACTAACGGTTGTTGAAACTTTGATTGCACCTAGTTTGTTTATTCTTGAGAACCTTCTCTTCTGATATAAGGCTCAGTCTAGATCAAAGTATTGACGGGATCTTTAGAACCATTTTCGTATCTAAAGATATCTTGTGATAATCCATTATTAACAGACTCTGTGATTGATCACAAGAGGATTCAAGTTGTGTTGTGCAGGTTATTATTGAAGACAAATGAAGATTTGAAGACGACGAAGTTTTTCTTATTAGTTTTCGAATCTTGTGAATTGTGTGCACAAAACCTTGATCGGCTGGGACCCAACTAGAATCGTGTTTATATTTGATAGACTTGATTGGCTAGTTGCGTGAGATCGACATCACCTTATAGTTTTTCTTTGAGATCTATATTGATTGATTGCAAATCTAGAGTTTGATTATTTCGATAATCAAAGTTTATGTTGATATAACCAGACAATAGAGTTTATTAGTTTATACGGAAGAGCCTTTTTTAACGACTCAAATATCTAATTACCAAGATTGAATAGAGTGGTTAACAAACAGCTTTATCATTTACTGCTTGGAACATGATCAAAAGGATTGGAGATTCACGTGCGTGACTCTAGAAGTCGAAGGCGCAGGGATACTGAGGTAACTAAGTAGCTAGGGGTAGTCTACTTGGTCTCAATTATACCAAGTTGGTATTAGATTTTGTATAGTTGTTTAATTCTGAGAGTATTCAAAACTGGACTAGGTCTCAGGATTTTTTTGCATTTGCGGTTTCCTCGTTAACAAAATTTTGCTGTGTCATTTACTTTGTTTTCCACATTATAATTGTTATTAAAATTAAGTAAATTACACACTACGTTAATTCGAATTACTTGTCATTGATCCTGATAGTCAATCGATTATTACAGTAACTATTGTCAAGTAAATATCTTGTTGTCATATTGTTTCGACTTCATCCATAAACAAACACACAAGGCACAATCCTTAAGTTGTATTGTCTTTATTCTGTCCATAGATGATCACTTAACATATCATACTTATAGGTTGAAATTTAAAAGATTGTGGTGTATTTGAGTACCCTCGTATTTTTAAATCGCTTTATTCGATAAGACTCAAAAGAGATCAGAATTAACTCAATTTCTCTTATCAGGTTCTAATTATTCATCATACAATAACTTAGACTTTCTTTTAGACAAGACAAAAACTAGGTTAGTTAACTAGTTTTTCTTACCAAGGAATCCACTAGACTTGAATAATGGAATCTTAAATTTCGACAAGCTAGCATAAACTAAGATCAGAATTAACTTAGTTTTTTTTATCCAGAATTAGATGGAGTAAACAAATAACCCTGTTTTTTGTTAAGCAAAAACAATTGGTACCAATCATTTCAAATTAGAATTGACACGATTTTTCTTAAACAGAAATAATTGAATCACAAAATCAATCCATACAACATAGTGGAAATATAACAATTGCATTGTATTTCGTTAAGCAAGAGCAAAGTATAGGCAATAAAATCAAGCTTTTCTTAACATGATAAACGATTAACTAACACAAAAATCGTATCTTACGCTTCGACATGACAAACTAATATTAGAATTAAATTAATTTTCATATCAGGGAAGATTATAAGCATAATTCTTCCCTTGATTTCCATAACCACTCTTCCCACAAAGATTTATCATTAAGCACCAGTTCAATAAGAACTCTCCCCCTGTTAGTTGTTATTCCCCTGCAAAACAAAAGAACAATAATAAAAACAACCTTTACCATAGAAAGGTTGAAACCTATTTTAGCTATTACGTTCCAATAGTAAAATCCTAAACCGAAACTCACATGTTATACGAAATACACGACTTATGTAAACTTAATTCAGTAATAGCATCAATGTGACTTTCACACATGTGTTTATCAGTATCTCTTCATGATCCTTTGATAAAGCCTACCTAAAAAGGCTAAAACTTAATCCCGCTAAATCAAAAAGTCACATAAATCATAAGAGATCACCACAATATGAGACCGGAAATTAGGGCTAAGAAAAACCGAAATAACATCTCATAACCGAAAGCAAAGCATAAAGATATCCATTTACATATGCTATGCAATAAAAGCTTAATCATTCATATTATTGATAGTTTTGAATATACTTTACACAAACATTGAAATAAATCAACAATTGATTAGTCTATTTTTATCAGTATCGAATCTTATTTATCTTTACATGCCTTTTCTGTGATATCCTTCAGATTGATTTCGAATTCTGTCAGAGTTTTCTTGCAGTAATTGAACATCTTTATATGATAGACATCAAGGTTATTGCATGTGGATGAGCACTGGAGGTGCTTCAACTTTTGTTCATAACAAAAGATTCCATGCTTTGCATCAGCAATCAAATACTTGAGTAATTCTCTTCTTCCAATAAGTTATAAAATTCCTTCGAAAAAACTGGTTGCATTGACCTTTGAGTGAGACGACTCAACGGTAAAAAGGAAAATATTCATAATAAAGTTCGAATCTCTTTTTTCAGTGGAGGTTGAGTCAAGAATTTTCTCGACCTCTTCAATGTAGTACTCACAAACAACTTCACCACTTTCTTCTTCATTCTTAATAAAAAGAATAGTATGAAGCTCTGGATAAAGGTCGAAATCTACATGTGGTAATCATAGCCAAAAATTCTTTCCTTAAATCTTCCACATATTTCTCCTTCTTACAAAAAGACACTGTGAACAACATCTTTTGTATACAAGAGGTTTCTCTTAAAACTAGAGATTGTATGTGAAAACTATAACCAAAACAATAATTACATATAGCTTTTAAGCGGTTCAAATAAGGAAGTTCATAAAATTTCGAAAGTATTCCCAAAATGGAAATCGTTACAAGGGAAGGTGTTGATGGTGGATTTTACTCCAGGGATAAAATTGTAAAACCAAATTTATGCGATGACATCCTGCAAAGGATAAAGCCACTGATAAGTGATGAATACTTCTCCAATTTACTAATTCACCTAAAATGGAGCATGTAGCAACAATCCCATATACCTTGTGAATTTATAACATTATTAATGTATGACCAGCCTTGTATTTCTTGTACTGCTCCACTCTTATTATTGGTGCGACATGACGACTGAGTGTTGCTCTCAGCAGAGCAACACGAATCTCCAAGCATTAAATAAGGATGCACGTACGAAATAACCGTGCAGGCTATAACTCTCAGAGTGTTATACTAGCCCGATCGAGCATCTGGACTGTCCGTATCAGTCTCAGAAACAATCACGACCATCCAACTTCACCAGCATGATTGGATGGCTTAGATCGAATCCATAACCCTCAAGCAGGTATTGGAATGTTCAACACCGGACCAATGCGGACCCCGTATGGTCGGCCTCCCCAAAAGGGTAGCATGGCTTGCCAATTCGTCCATCCAAAGCAGCGTGGACGAGAAACCCTAAATTAGGGTTTGCAGCACATTACATGTGTCGCAAATCAGTCTCAACCATCCATCTTCGCAGGCATAGATGGAGGGTGTATATGTAGATTCAAAGGTCCCAGAGCATGTCAACACAAACACCATGGACCCGCCTACATACATGACCGATCGGTCAGGACCAAACACGGATGGTCGTCCCAATTCGTGCGCCCAAACAAGGCATGACACACGGCTGGCAAAACCATAATTAGGGTTTTCGATCACGAGCGTCCATTTTCACCTGATCGAACGAAGGGTCTAGGAGTCGATTAAGCAGGTCCAGTGAGTATCACCACGATCACTGTGGGCCCACATATCTCTACACCCGATTGGCCAAGGCATACCATGCATGGTCGTCTCGATTCACATGCCCAAACTAGGCGTGGTCACACCTCCCAATTGCAAACTAATCTCGACCACTCAACATTGCCGGACAAATTGAGTGGCTCAGATCACGTTTCTATGGGGTATTAAGGTATGGACGTGTACACCAGCCCACCGTCTGTATACCAGACTAATCAGCCAAGACCGACCAAGCTTGGTCGTATCGAAACGCGCGCCCGAAGTTGGCATGATGCGCGGCTTTTGCGGCACCAGATTTCTGTCACAAATTGATATCTACCACTCAACTTCGCCGGAAAAATTGAGTGGCTTAGATCACACTTTCACGAGACAATGAGGTATGGGAGCCTACGCCGGCATGCCGTCTACACACATGCATGATCGGCCCGGCCAAAATTGCGTCCCAAGCTTGGTTTCGACCAAGCTGAAGAGTGATGCTTGCGCACCTCTTCGTAAACCCTAATTCCACTAACGGTCGCAGATGAGTGTCTCAAAGATCATATCGTCCGTTCAACTTCACCTGCTTGGTTATACAACCCTGGTAAGGAGTTAACTGGTCAATAAGGTGTTGTGGTGATTACCATCCGCCACTTTACCACACCAAGTGATCGGTCAAGTCAGGACTTACCTGTACATCCCCAAACGTTCACTTGAAGATGGCTAGACACGCATCTATTTTAAGACACTTGATCGTGACTTACTCCATTAAGCATTAAAACAGCGATGCTTCATACATGCTGAATATATTCGATGCATTACATGCATAGAATTCACGTGATATTTTACAAATATCAAATTCCAAATAACTTAGTTATTTAACCTAGCATTACATGTGTAGGATCAGAATCTCGCAGCAATAATGTCTCAGCGAAATTATTAACAACACAACACGACAGTGTCGTAGAACAACTTCAGAAACGACATAATAAATGACATCATCCAAAACATGAGAAAAGTGTGACGGTCCTGCGAAAATAAGGAAGTTTGCGAGATTGATATTTATAAGATTGCGATAATGTCGCAAGTCATATCCGAAAATAAAGGACAGATTAGCTGTCATCCACTATGTAATTCCTTATAAATAGCCGTTCAGTTGTAAAGGAAATGAGAGAGATCTTTTCTGAGTGAGAAGCAAGTAAATAGGAGAGAGAAAATCTAGAGCAGTGGTTATTCTTTATTCCTTTATCTTTTCTTGTAAGATTGTTCAAAGATTCATCAATAAAATTAAGATTGTTAATCCAAAAATGAGTTGAATGTTAATGAAATCTTGTGAGGGGTGTAGTGTAGGATTTCCTGCAACTACATAATGGCGCTAAAAACAGGGAGGGATTGAAGATTGAAGATTGTTCTAGAAAAAATTGAAGATTAATATTGAGATTTGTGAAGATTTGGAGCAATTGGTTAAGAATTTTACATAATCTCTTGCAATTCATTAATATTGAAGAAATGGCTAGAAGAAGAAATATATCAGAACAACCAACTACTGTTAGAAGAAGCAAGAGACTTGCTGGAAGGGAAAGAAGTGAAATGGGAGAATCTACTAGAATGACAAATAATGGAGAAAATCAAATTCAACCACCAGTTCAACAAACACTAGTACAAGGAAGGAATATAGATTATGATAGGGTGAGTATACACACTTGGCAATCAAATTCAGTAGAAGAAGTAGAAGAAGAGCAGCAAACCAGGAACCATAGACAGGTAGAGAGAAATCAAGAAGCAGATGAAGGAATAATTCATGGAGATGAGGAAATTGGAGCGTTAGAAACGTTGAGACGAAGAATACATGAAGAAAGAAGAGATGAGACAGAAGAACGTGCAAATCTAACAAGGAAAAATCACGAATTGAGGATGGAAAATATGAGACTACAAAGTAGAAGATCGAGAAGTACTACAAGATCATATTCAAGATCGACAAGAAGAGAGATGAGGAGAAAATCACCCACAGTTAATGCTGGAAATAATATTCGAGAAGAAATACCAAATCCTAATGACGAACATCGCGAAGATAGAGAAAGGACTGATGATCGTTACGTTCCACAAAATGAAACATTTGGTGATAGGCAAAATGATAGAAATCAAGAGAATGGACAACATCAGGGACAAACTAATCAAGAAGGCGAAGGGGATCGAGAGGAAGGAAGGAGAATTTTACATGAGAGAGAAGCTCAAAGAAATCAACAAACGATTGAAGAAGAAATTGAAAGACACTATGATGAACAAGCACGTTTAATTTACGAACGTGAAAGATTGAGAGCGGAAATGGAAGAACAAGAGCTTCAGGAGACAATTCGCCAGAACAATCATGACAATTGCGAAAGAAGGCGTACACAAAACCGGAATAATGGTAATATCAATGAAGAGTATGATAGAGTACAAAGGATGGCTGAAAGACAGCGAATGGAATTGATAAGAAATGAACAAAATCATAGAGGGGAAAATGAGAGACATCATCATATGCGAATTCAAGATAGAGATGAGGAAGAGAATCGCAGGAGAAGACGAGATGAGGATGATGAAGAAGAAATGCATAATTTCGCAAGAGAATAAAGACATGAACGTAGAAGAAGGGAGGCGAAATTAAAGAGACCAATGGATCAAAATTCAGATGTAAATGGACAAATCTTAAAAGAATTGGAAGAAATGAGAGGAATGCTGAACAATAGAGGAGAAGTAGGAAGAAGACAATCAGATGAAGCTATAGAGGAAGCTGCGAAAACTCCATTTACAAGAGAAGTACAGCTAGGAGGAATACCCCCGAAATGCAATTTGCCCGCATTAACCAGCATTTTTGATGGAACAACTTGTGCAATTCAACACATTAAAGCTTACGTGAGGTGCATGTTGCAATGGGAAAATCATGATGCCATATTATGCAAGTATTTTGCATCCAGCTTAACAGGGAGGCGTTAAAATGGTTCGAAGGTCTACCAAAAATACAATAACATCCTTCAATCATTTGCAGACTACATTTGGGGGCATATATAAGTAATAATTCTTCGCGACCTGGTATTGAAGACGTGTTTGGATTAAAACAAAGGATTGGCGAAAGTTTGAAGCACCTAACTAAAAGATGGAGGACTATGTGTAGCGAAATGGCTGGCCGTGTGGATGAGAGATATCTTATCTTATCATTTATCAATGCTATGTTTGCAACCAACTATTGTATATCCAAATTTTCAGAGTCAAGAATACAATCACAATGACTGAATTGCGAGAACTTCAGGAAGAATATACTCTAGAGGAAAGGCAAAATGAAATGGAATCATACCCAGTTGCGAACACCAGTTCAAAACAGCGAATGCAAGCTTATTACCCAAACTAATAAACACAGTGGCGAGCACTTCGCAAGTACAACAAGAAAAGGTGACGGGCAACAATCAACAGAAACTGGTGGCTATGGGAAGCCGAGATCAAGAGGAGTATGAAAGAGAAAGAAATTTCTACAATCGTGGTGGAAATAACAAGATTCAAAGACTCGATCACCGCAAGAAACTTATGGAGGTCAAAGACAAAACTATAATAGAGGACAAGGAGGTCACAAGGTAGTATGGGAAGAAATCAAGATGCCACCTCTAAATGCAAGTGTGGAGAAAATATGGGAAGCTATAATTTTGATGGAGAATATACCAACACCATGGAACATGGGAACGGAACCACCTCCAAACCAAGAAGTCATGAGTTTGTTCTTATCATCATTTTCATGGACATACTACAAATGATTGCAGAAATGTAAAAAGAATTATTCTGAGAATGATAGATCAAGGAAAACTAAACCACTTTTGGTAGGGCACCCACAATCTCAACCATTGCCACCACCACCACCAGAGCATCACAGTAAACACGATGAAAAAGAAGGAAACATTCTTCATAGAAGTTGGTGCAAAAGCAAAGAATCTATTCTGTCACTCTATCGTACATTCATACAAGACAATTGAAGATTTTCATGACAATGTTTTGAGTAGAGTGTTCGCAAGAGATGATGGAAGAGAAATTATGAATATTGCGAAAATCTCGCCACTAGAGGAATGGCAAACAGACTATTTCTTTTACCGCAGAAGAAGTCCCCGAAGGTGGAGAGGTACATGACAATCCATTGGTGGTAAAATTAGAAATTAATCCAAAACCGAAAGAAGATGAGGATGATGAAGCTGAAGATTCATGGGCAATTAATAGGATTCTAATCGATACTGGAAGCTCTGTGAACATCTTATTTTATCATACTTATAAAACTATGGGAGGAAGAGATGATGATCTTATACCATCAACATATAAGATATATGGTTTTAATGGTACTGCCAACAAGCCTAAAGGGGAGGTTACTATGCGAATTCCATTGAAGGGAATATCTTCTGAAATCCTGTTCTGTGTCGTTGACGTAGAATCACCCTACAATGCATTAATTGGTCGACCTTGGCTACATGGGATTCTAGGTGTAGCTTCAACTTTCCACCAGTGCATCAAATTCCCTCACCCCAGCGGTGTAGGAATCATAAAGGGAGATTGGGTTGAAGGAAAGAGGTGTTACGAAACTGAGGTGCGAAGGAAGAGCAAACAAGAAGGAAAGTTGGCGACACAAAATCAAAGAGACACAAAGAAGTGAGAGATTGATGGTGGATGCAATCGAACAAAAAAAGAAGAATGTTGCGAAACTAATGCTCAGAATAAAATGGTGAACATACCACTACCAAGGAAGCAGTAGCAGAAAATAACAAAGAAGCAGGAATGGCAAAGGTAATAAAAAAAGAATGTATGAATGATTGATTTGTTGCGACACTCTCGCAAAAATAAAATTCTCAAAAATACATTTTATTGAATGACAAAATTGAGATTGCGAAATGCAAATACGATATGATGATGTGCGAGAATCTCGCAGAGATAATGAATTCTACAAAAGACAATCAGAGAACAATGACAAAAGAGAAAGGGGCGAACCTTTATGGCGTACACCCTAGTTCGCGAATACAATTTCGCAAGAGGCAAATGTAAGACCTAAAGTACGTCATATAAGGGGGTACCTGTTGCATGGCTCAGGGAAAGGCTACACCGCCACCGGAACCTGAGTCATGGAGATTTGGGGTCAATAAAGCCCATCCGGGAGAGGCACCTTGGATTCTCAGCTTAAGCATATGACTTAGGTTGGGCGACTAAGGTAATAAGGACTCTTGCAGAATCTGACCAAGGCGCCGAGGTACACGGTTGAGTCAAGAGTGCCAGGGGCGTCTGGAGCGTACCTTGCCATTCTTGACAAGTCTTGGCTTATACTGCACTCGGCCCGAAGAAAACCCCACTTAGGGTGCAGTCTCGTAACCATAACCCTATAGGTAAAAGGGATAAGAGGCTGCGAAAACAACTGGTTGTTGTTAAGACCGGATGGGAGGACCAACCTTGTATGGTAGAGGTACGCCTCCTTGAAGGGGCAACCAGGGGGAAGATAAGGGCGGCACCCTCCATTAGGGAGCTGATAAGTGTCTTAAGACGCAAATGTCATGAGGCTTTTTACTCGCAAGGGTATTAAGGCTTGTCATATTTGTGCGACAATCCTGAAGAGGCAATAATACAAAAGAAAAAGATAAGACGAGATCAATGGGTTTTCGCATGAAAGTGCGAAGACGTCCTGCGATTTCGTCGCAAGACGGCAATGTAATGGGGCTTTATTTTCGCAAGAATATTTAGGCCTGTCATATTGTCGCAACATTCCTGAAGAGGCCATAATACAAAAGAAAAAGTTAAGGCAAGATCAATGGGTTTTTGCATGAAAGTGCAAGGACGTCCTGCGATTTTGTCGCAATGACAAGAGGTGGCATAATAAGACCTTTAACTAGGAAGGCAAAATAAGACCACACAAATGAGATTTTGAAAAGAATCAAAATTCACTTCGCATATGATTGCGAAATTATACATAAACAACTGCGAAGTTGAGGCACAAAATAAGAAAATCTGCAAAATCTCTCATTTGGATACAAATAACAGAGGCAAGTATGGGAATGAATGAAATTAGAAAATGTTATTTGTCTCCACATGATAGATTTACGCAAAAAAAAAAAAATTAATGATTATGTTGATTAACCATATTGCAAGGAAGAATTGTTTTAATGAATGCAGGTCAAAATGAAAGAAACTATATATTAAGGAATATGGGAACCAAAGAATTCGCAAATATACAAAAGAAGGAATAAATGTACAAGTATTACAGAAGATCAAAGAAAGAAACAAAGACTACTTCTTAGTTGATCCTTCATCATCTTCATCAGACTTGTTCTCTTCTTCATCTCATCAGAACCTTCTCCATCAGATTCTTCATCATCAGCTTCGCTATCAGAGATATCAGACTAGGAATGTTCTTTGGGATCTCCTCCAAGAGACAAGGATAATCAGAATGAGGAATACTATGGTCATCACAAACCATTTGAATAGTTTGATTGCGAAAATGCAGAGCGTCGTTCTTAAAGTTCGCAACAGTGATCTTGATTTGATTCTTTAATCTAGAATACTTGTCGTTGCGAGAAGAAAGATTCTTTGCGAGTTCCTCTTTTTCAGCTTCAAGTTCCTCAATTCTTTCGCGATATCTACTTTCAGAATCTGCGAGCAAAAGGCAATCAATTAATAACTTGATGAAAATTCATAAGAAACAAAAGATTAGTGAAGAAGAACAGTTAATAACCTTCTCTGTCAGAAATCATATCTCTAATCAAGGCTGTATGCTCAACTTGGAGACTAACATTTACACCTAAATCTTTTCTGGCATCGTCTAAGATTTTCGCAGCCCAAGCGAATTCATCCTCATTATTTATAAGGAGACGAGAACGAATTTGGTTTTCTCTCTCGTTAAGCACGGCATTTTGGCGGTTAGCTTCATCCCGTTCAAGTTGAACTTCAAGAAGAATTTCTTGGAATTTCGCCAAAGTCTCAGCACCTTGGTTAGAAATGCGATCCTTATCATCTATGAGACCGATAATTTTGGTTCTTATCTCATTGATTTTCTCTTTAGAATTAAGAAAGAAACGGTTAAATTGGTTGGCTAAGCCTAAACTAGATCTATGGTCAATCTCTAAGAGGCGAAATTTGGATCTCAGTTCATTCAGAAAAAGAGATGAAATTTTATCATTTGAGAAACTATTTAAAGATTTATTAAGATGCTCAAGAAGGGTGTCATTATCCAAGGCATTAGGAAATGAACGAAGAACGGTAGCTTCATCAGAAAGACCATAAATATCCGCAAAAAGGATCAATCAAATAAGATAAAACAACAGGATGAATGAATGAAGGGAAAGGAGAAAAATTGCATACCATAGAGCTGATCATTAGCTTTTTGAAGAGTAGAAATTTTGTTCCTTCGAGAAGAAGTTTCGGCTTCCAGTTGTTTGTTCTTCTCGCGAAGACCCTTAGCTTCAATTTCCAGTTCTTCATTCTTCATACGAAATTGAAGATTCTTCTTTTCAAAAATTTCGCGTCTCCTCTCCAAATCTGAGGCAACAGCGAAAGAAGCTTTTCCAGCCAGCGAGAAAATGTAAAAAATATTAAAATAGAAAGAGATTTTGAGTTACAATAATGAAGAAGTAAAAAGACGAAAGCATACCAAACAATTAAGAGAATGCAGGAAGTTGGGAGTCACCGATCTAGAAACTCCGCGAAGAGAACTATCACCATCCAATAAAGGAACATCACAAATCGTGGCGAGAGCTTTGCAAGTATTAGCGAGTTGACTATCTCCCATTCCTTTCCAAGAATCAGAAAATATACCAGATAACTGTGCCATAGAGGATTCAGGTGGAGAATCTTTATTCGCAGCAGAGTCGTCATCATCATCTTTGTTGTCTTCATCATCTTCGGAACTATCAGGGAAATGAACATCTGAAGGAGGAGGATAATTCCCTCTCTTTATTTTCTTTGAAGAGGATGCAGATGATTTTCCTTTGCGAAGAATATCTTTACCCTTATCACCAGCCGTCGCAGTTTTGATGGGTTCTTCTACTTCAGCAATAATCTTCACACACAAATGAAGATAAGAAATAGAGGAAACAATATATTGTTTAAAATCATAAAAGAATATTTCTTACCTCATCTGTGTATGAGCAAAGAGCTAACAAGGTATTGGCTTTCCCAGTCCTATGGTAGCTATATTTCAGTTTCTGGATCTGTAGAATATCGCAAGAATCAGCGAATAAAAGAATAAAGATAAATAAAGAAATGTAAAGTGGGCGAAACTGGAAGAAACATACCTCTTTCTTCTTCTCGGGCCAAGAGAATACCCAAGGTTGATAAGTAGTGAGATTCTCAGGAAGAACATTTGACCCAGAAATATAAGGTCTTTTCAGCATCAAGGGAAAAACGCACCATTTATCATCTTTGGATTGGCGAGGGGTTGTGTTCCTACCATAGTGCCAATCAATGTCTTGCATGAGTATTTTATCTTCATCAATATTATCTTTCCTTTTCAAGCGAATACCCCAGCAAGTATTCTCTTTCTTCATGGATATTAATTCATAATTTTCGAAGAAATTCGCTATTGTATACTTCTCAGCGACTATCTCTAGATCTACAAATTTAGGATCCCTAAGATCTTTGGAATAAAGAGATCCTTTACCAGCACCACGGTTAGCGAACTCCAGCATCAGACGGATGATCTCCCCACTCAATTGGAAGATAGCTCGCGAAAATCCCGAGTGAGCGAGAATTTCATAGAACAGAGGAATATCTGGGTCATAAAGAGGAACGGGGAGATCTTCGAGAATTTGACCCAGCGAAACTATGATTGATTGATCATCACAATGTTGATCAGAGAAAATTTTGATAGAAAGAATTGATTTCGCACTTTCACCAGGAATGGTAGAAAGTGTGAAACCTTTCTCGGCAAGATCTTTTTGAATGTCCTTTAAGGTTTTCTCATATTTTGACCACTTGGAGGCATATCTGAATGTAGAGTATGGGAATGGACGAAGAATTAAGAAGATTGAAGAAGGAAGATAGAAGAAAAATCACAGCAGAGGAATTTACGGAGAAAGTGATGAAGTTGCAGAGAAGATGAAAAAGAGAGTAAAAAAGAAGAAAAGGGAGAGTAAGAAGAGTATATATAGAGGAGATTTTCGAGAAGATAAACACAATTAATGCGAAAAGAGGAGATTTTCGAGAAGATAAACACAATTAATGCGAAAAGATGTTAGCGGTTGAAAAGCAGCGGTTACAGAAGACGTGTCAAGAAACAGATGGGAGAAAGGATACGTGTGATAAATGCAGAATATGAAGTGATGGATAGCTGCGGCATTTCTCACATCGTTCTCTACTTCGCAGAGAAGATATGAGAAGAGGCAAGATGTAGGATCAGAATCTCGCAGCAATAATGTCTCAACGAAATTATTAACAACACAACACGACAGTGTCGCAGAACAACTTCAGAAACGACATAATAAACGACATCGGCCAAATCATGAGAAAAGTGTGACGGTCCTGCGAAAATAAGGAAGTTTGCGAGATTTATATTTATAAGATTGCGATAATGTCGCAAGTCATATCCGAAAATAAAGGACAGATTAGCTGTCATCCACTATGTAATTCCCTATAAATAGTCGTTCAGTTGTAAAGGAAAGGAGAGAGATATTTTATGAGTGAGAAGCAAGTAAATAGGAGAGAGAAAATCTAGAGCAGTGGTTATTCTTGACTCCTTTATCTTTTCTTGTAAGATTGTTCAAAGATTCATCAATAAAATTAAGATTGTTAATCCAAAAATGAGTTGAATGTTAATGAAATCTTGTGAGGGGTGTAATGTAGGATTTCCTGCAACTACAACATGCTACCTTCTGTGGGTCCCACGATCCACACACTCGAGACATCAATCATGTCACAAACTGGGGGATACATACTGGGGTATTGTTCTGGCGGTTTACAGCGTGCAGCGCACAACGCGCCATCACAAGAACGTGTCAGGAAGTCATTGACGGTTAGTGATGATGGGAGAAGCGTGCAAGACTGATCGTGTAACACTAACACCCGCAACTCCACTACTCCATCACTCCAATTTCTCCACTTCCCACGAGATACGTGAGTAAGGCTCAATGACTTATATAAATAGGTTCTCCTCCCTATTTCGACAAAACAAGACAACAGAAACCAAATGTTGATACAATCGTATTCAAACACCAGAACTAATAGCTTACACTCTGCAAGCCAGTTCGGTCTTCTGATACAAGTCATACATAGACAACACCTTCACAATATCAACACCTTCTTCGCTTCCCTCCCTAAGACCAACCCCATCTCCTTCACTTTGTGACCGAAACAAGTCTGGAACGGCCATTTCTTGGTTTAGGCCGGACTTGCACAGATTGATTTCTTGAATCACAAAGCACTCCCCTGCAGTGCATTTGTTTAGGGTTTAGATTCATTCCTCATCCACACACCCCAAATTACCAAATTCGGCAGGAATAGTTTTCACCCATAAAAAATTGGCGACCACGGTAGGAGATTAATCTCTCAGTTGCAATCTCAAGATTTTCAGAAGATGGTTGATCTCAAGGATGATTCTACCGCGACGGATCTCAGCCAGAATCCTTCAAATGGTAATGTCTCTCACCCTCCTTTAAACAATTCTGTTTATAACGAATTTTCATATTTCAATACCCCCATTATCTCTGTCGCTTCAACCGATGGAGAAATCCCAACTCTGGCTGAACTAGAACGAAGATAAGAAATTGTGGCAAGAAATGTGGACCTGATCGGAGGAGCGATAAACGACATAGTCGATCTCCTCATCAAGATGACATCAGATACGAGTAGTTCTCCTGTCACAGAGATTTATACACTGGGGACTGATCCTCGCAGCGATCCTCCTCAAGTCAATAGTTTTACTATGAACCAGAGGCCAGTGGACCATGGAGTGGCTTCTCTAATAGAAAGTTTGTGTGAACCTTTACACCTCTCAAAGAATCAGCGGGCGGAGACGTTTTCTGTAATTAACTGGATATCCCTAGACTTGCACCTGACTCCTTCACGACCAGAAATCTCCAACACATCAGAGACATTTGTGAATAATGTCACATTTACATAAGACAACATGATGGCGGAGGAAGGTCACAACCAGGCCCTACACGTTACTGCATGCATCAAGGATTTGGAGTTCAAGAGGGCCCTCATCGACACTGGAGCGTCTTCGAATGTGATTACTCTCAAGACTCTCAGGACGGCCAAGGTTCGCTCAGGCAAGATCGTATGGCATCCTACCACAATGACAGACTTTGAAGGAAACCAGACCAGCACATACGGGATCGTCCCTTCAACGTATCACCAATGCCTGAAGACTATGATGAATAAGAAGTCATTCGTATTCCTGCATCATTATTTCCTTACGCACAAATATGCGGAGGGGAACTGTTCAAACCGAGTGAAGCTCCGCGGGAAGGATCAGACAAAGTCCATTACATCCCACTCCCCACGTGAGCGTCAATCCAGGAGGAGTACCGAACTGCATCATCAAAGGCTAGGCCCCATGATGCATCCTTGCTGACGAGGCATCTTAATTCTTCTCTCCACCCAACGGAATGCTACAACAACGATCAGCCACAAGAAGAAGTGCTAGACGCTCCACGACAACTGCAAGATGGTACCAACTCCACAACTGATGAGCTCGACGATGAGGAATCTCCTAGGCCTATCTCCATCAGCTGGACCTTGTATAAGCATTCATACAATCTCCGATCCAAGCGGGTCAAACAATCTCCGAGGCAATTCAGACGCGAGATCAGGTGTTGCGTGGATTCCAGAGACTTGAACGAATGCTGCCCCAAAGATGATTTTTCTCTACCTAACATCGACATGTTGGTAGATGCCACCAGTGGACACGGCATGTTCTCCTCCATGGATGGATGTAGCGGCTACAACCAGATAAGGATGTATGAGCATGTCCAAGACTCAAGATATCCTCACAATGCCGCTGCCGTGAACCGCGAAGGAGCTCCAAAGCTTCATGGGCAAGGTGAACTACATTCGACGTTTTATACCTGGTCTAGCCTAGATCCTTGCTTCATTCACTCCCTTGCTGAAGAAATGAGCAAGTTTCGTCTGGACCACACTACAGCAGAAGATTCAACGAATATTGTCATCTTCAAATCATCACAAAGGGTTCGTCTATTAAGTCATACCGGACGAGAGCGGGCCCGGGACATCTTCAGATCTACTGGAGCCGACACCTCAAGGTGTAATTGCGCATCAATAGGGCGGTACCTGTCAAGTTGCGACAGCGCCTGCCCTGCTAGAAACAACAAGCCTTCCAGTAATGAAGAGCCTCACAATGTTCTTGGAAGCATATATTTCACCAACGGGCAATACAACCTTCAGCCTTTTGTAAGCAGTTTCGCTGAAGCAGTAAGAGGAAAACCACCGAGATACAACATCCTACACGACCGCAATAATGATGAAACAACGTCCAAGATATTCCATGTCTGGATCGACGACAACAACATCAATGAGAGACGCTTTCAGAATTTCGTCTCCCGTAGAAGAAGTAACTGCGTTACCAAAGGAGATTGCACCTGGGTCTTAAGAGGTACATATATATTCTCCATATCAAGAGCTTCATTATTAGTTAAGTCATTCGCATGAAGGAACTTCCCTACTCCTCAAAGACACTATCTGAAGCTGATAATGGCAAAGGAGTATGACACTTAGCACTGCCCATCTCAAAGATGGTGAATTTAGAGAGATGCAAGCACGCTATTATTCCAAGATGTCCAAAGACGAATATATACTCAAGAGTGCAGAAGTATTGTCAAAGGCCGGTGATATTCATGGACGTCTGTGAAGCGCAACGCAGGCGTAAATATGGTCTCATGAACCCAGCGTGGAAACATCTATCAAGTCGAAGGCCCAATGGATACTCGTGGGAAGGGGACTGTCCCCCTCTTCTTCATTCCATGAGGCCACATCAAGAAGCCATCGGTTCCATCATTAGCTTCTCCCTCTAATAACGAGACAAGCTCTACCACTATATGAAGACCGCCAAGTTCGCGCCATCTTACTCCCATTCTCTTCTGATAGCAGCTGTGGTTGAGAACCGTTGTTCAAGCTTCACCGTAGAAACAACCACTACGGACAGAGGTAATCCGAACTTCTGCATATTTTATTTTCCTATGGAGGAGAGATGATGATATATTTATTATGGTAAACCCACCGACCATACAAGATAGAACCATGTAAATCACGCTTGGGGACCGAGGATCAACATAAAGTTCCTTCACCATCACTCAGGGACTTCTTCAACACGGTCAATCAAGAAGCATGTAATTCGCAAGTGTTAATCAAACTGAAGAGGAAGCTGCTTCACCGCTCTTCCACAAGAATCTTTCTTCAACGCTCTCTCCTGAAGAAGCTGCTTCAACACTCTCTCCATAAGAAGCCGCTTCAACACTCTCTCTAGCAAAACCGGCTTCAACGCTCCCTCCACCAGAATCTTCTTCAACGCTCTCCAGGACCTGCTCGCTCCATAAGCTGCTTCAACGCTCTCAGCGGGACCCACACCACGTTCGAACATATAAGGTTCACGTTTGGGCAAAGCAAGCACGCCTGGGTGCCACGTTCGAGCAAAGGGAAGACCGATGTTGGTTAGCAAGACCGGTGTTAGTCATCAAGACCGGCGTTGGTCACAGCAGCAAGGCAGGTGTTGGTAGAAGTAACAAAGATGGTATACGGGACAAGTCTGGTATTCTAACGAAACAAGACAGCAAGGCCGGTGTCGGTCGAGGCAGCGAAGTCCGTCAGCAAGGCCGGTGTTCGTCAAGGCAAGGCCGGTGTTGGTCAAGGAGCAACTCTATTGTTGGGTGAGGCAACAGCCGGCCCCAAGCAAAGCAGGCACGCGGCGGGTTTGGGCAAAGAAAGCAAGGATGGTATTGAGTTACGTCAGCGAGCGAGGCCGGTGTTTCCCAAGTCTGCGAAGCTGGTATTGGTCGAGATCGCAAGGCTAATATCCCATCACGCAAGCAAGACTGATATCACGTCACGCAAGTAGGCTGGGGTCACGTCAGGCCGGTATTGGTCAAGGCCGATCAAGGTCACAAGGCTGGTATTGGGCCACGTCAGCAAGTAAGGCTGGTATTGGGCCACGTCAGCAAACAAGGCCGGTGTTGGTCGAGTCCACGAAGCCGGAGTTGATCAAGGTCATAAGGCTGGTATTCGAATGAAATAGGCGCACACAGCAGGGCCGGTTTTTCAGTCGAAGCACAGGGCCGACGTTTGAAGCATGTACACGGTCGACCCGTGTTTAATTGAAGCATGCACATCTGCCCATGTTCGAAGCAAGCATGCTTACATAGGGTCCCACGTTCGATCAAAGCAGGCACACAGTGGACCCACGTTTAACCGAAGTAGGCACAACAAACCCACGTTCGATCAAGCAGACGCATGATGAGTCTCACGGTTGAGCGAAGTAGGCGGGCCCACATGCCTATCAAACAGGTGCAACAGGGTAACGTTTGGTCGAAGCATATACATGGTGGGGTCCACATCCGTTCAGGGTTACATGCACGGTTGTCTATGGGAAGAGGAGCATACAAGTTCTATTCCCTTCTTGACTCAAATGTATGAAGGAGGAAATCGGTCCCACCAAGGTCGTCGTCACACCTGGCGTACTCCCACGAACGAAGCAGGCGCAACAGTCCGTCGATTAGGCACATCAAGCCCACGTTCGATCAATCAGGCGCAATAGCCCCTCGACCGAAGCAGGAAAGACCGACATCATGCTAGGGGAACGCTCTCCTGGACGCCTCTTGAACGTGACATGCTCCAAGGACAAGACGACCCGTCTCTCCTGGTAACATCTAACTTTGTCTCATAAGTTTTATCTTTAACTGTCACCATCTCATACCTACCCCACAATAATGCAACCATTATGTGCTAGGCGGGGGTCTTAATGTTGATGGTGGATTTTAGTTCAGGGCTAAAATTGTAAAACCAAATTTATGCGCTGACATCCTGCAAAGGATAAAGCCACTGATAAGTGATGAATACTTCTCCACTTTACTAATTCACCTAAAATGGAGCATGTAGCAACAATCCCATATACCTTGTGAATTTATAACATTATTAATGTATGACCAACCTTGTATTTCCTGTACTGCTCCACTCTTATTATTGGTGCGGCATGACGACTGAGTGTTGCTCTCAGCAGAGCAACACGAATCTCCAAGCATTAAATAAGGATGCACGTACGAAATACCCGTGCAGGCTATAACTCTCAGAGTGTTATACTAGCCCGATCGAGCATCTGGACTGTCTATATCAGTCTCAGAAACAATCACGACCATCCAACTTCACCAGAATGATTGGATGGCTTAGATCAAATCCATAACCCTCAAGCATGTATTGGAATGTTCAACACCGGACCAATGCGGACCCCGTATGGTAGGCCTCCCCAAAAGGGTAGCATGGCTTGCCAATTCGTCCATCCAAAGCATCGTGGACGAGAAACCCTAAATTAGGGTTTGCAGCACATTACATGGGTCGCAAATCAGTCTCAATCATCCATCTTCGCAGGCATAGATGGAGTGTGTAGATGTAGATTCAAAGGTCCCAGAGCATGTCAACACAAACACCATGGACCCGCCTACATACATGAACGATCGGTCAGGACCAAACATGGATGGTCGTCCCAATTCGTGCGCCCAAACCCTAATTAGGGTTTTCGATCACGAGCGTTGATTTTCACCTGATCGAACGAAGGGTCTAGGAGTCGATTAAGTAGGTCCAGTGAGTATCACCACGATCACTGTGGGCCCACATATCTCCACACCCGATCGGCCAAGGTATATCATGCATGGTCGTCTCGATTCGCATGCCCAAACTAGGCGTGGTCACACCTCCCAATTGCAAACTAATCTCGGCCACTCAACATTGCCGGACAAATTGAGTGGCTCAGATCACGTTTTTATGGGGTATTAAGGTATGGACGTGTACACCATCCCACCGTCTGTATACCAGACTGATCAGCCAAGACCGACCAAGCTTGGTCGTCTCGAAACGCGCCCCCGAAGTTGGCATGACGCGCGGATTTTGCGGCACCGGATTTCTGTCACAAATTGATATCAACCACTCAACTTCGCCGGAAAAATTGAGTGGCTTAGATCACAATTTCACGAGACAATGAGGTATGGGCGCCTACACCGGCATGCCGTCTACACACATGCATGATCGGCCCGGCCAAAATTGCGTCCCAAGCTTGGTTTCGACCAAGCTGAAGAATGATGCTTGCGCACCCCTTCGTAAACCCTAATTCCACTAACGGTCGCAGATGAGTGTCTCAAAGATCATCTCGTCCGTTCAACTTCACCTGCTTGGTTATACAACCCTGGTAAGGAGTTAACTGGTCAATAAGGTGTTGTGGTGATTACCATCCGCCACTTTACCACACCAAGTGATCGGTCAAGTCAGGACTTACCTGTACAGCCCCAATCGATCACTTGAAGATGGCTAGACACGCATCTATTTTAAGACGCTTAATCGTGACTTACTCCATTAAGCCTTAAAACAACGATGCTTCATACATGCTGAATATATTCGATGCATAGAATTCACGTGATATTTTACAAGTATCAAATTCCAAATAACTTAGTTATTTAACCTAGCATTACATGCTACCTTCTTTGGGTCCCACGATCCACACACTCGAGACATCAATCATGTCACAAACTGGGGGATACATACTGGGGTATTGGTCTGACGGTTTACAGCGTGCAGCGCATAACGCGCCATTACAAGAACGTGTCAGGAAGTCATGGACGGTTAGTGATGATGGGAGAAGTGGGAAAGACTAATCGTGTAACACTAACACCCGCAACTCCATCACTCCACTTTCTCCACTTCCCACGAGATACGTGAGTAAGGCTCAATGACTTGTATAAATAGGTTCTCCTCCCTATTTCGACAGAACAAGACAACAGAAACCAAGTATTGATACAATCGTATTCAAACACCAGAACTAATAGCTTACACTCTGCAAGCCAGTTCGGTCTTCTGATACAAGTCATACATAGACAACACCTTCACAATATCAACACCTTCTTCGCTTCCCTCCCTAAGACCAACCCCATCTCCTTCACTTTGTGACCGAAACAAGTCTGGAACGGCCATTTCTTGGTTTAGGCCGGACTTGTACAGATTGATTTCTCGAATCACAAAGCACTCTCGTGCAGTGCATTTGTTTAGGGTTTAGATTCATTCCTCATCCACACACCCCAAATTACCAAATTCGGCAGGAATAGTTTTCACCCATAAACAGAAATAAATATAATCGGAACTTATTATCATCACATATCCCCCCCCCCCTCCATTTTTTAAATAAAGGACATAAAAACATAGGTTCTTGTACACAATCAGTTATTTCTGACTGATTTCCTTTTCTGTGTTTTATGATGAGACCGGTCACCAAAAGTCGTACAAGATTTTGTACCACAAGATATCTCTAGGTCACCTTTGAGTTTATTGACTAGACGCTTGTAACCATTGTTATCTAAGATCAACAAATGATTGGCTTTCTTAAATTTTACGTTAGATATCTCTTTTGTGGTTTTTTCAACCGATTTGGGAATCCATTTGTAGATTGGTTTAGGATGTAAAAACTGTTTCATATCATGAGAAACCACATTTCTCCAAGTTGGAGCATCAGATCTTGTTACTCCATTGACATTGTCATTCTTTTTATTGGTCTTTCTAGATATGACATTGTCGAGAATGGTTTATGGTTATAATAATTATTTCTTTTAGACATAGAACAAAAGCGACCTGACATCCTTTTTGGAGTAATTATCCTTAATTCATTTGAAACAAAGGACAGAGTATTTTGCATCTTACGAATATTGCACCCTCTTTGCAAATGACCTTTATTTCCACAAAAATGACAATGCTTAATAACATAGGAAGCATGAGTTTTAATGTTAGCTTTTTTTGGACTCACTTGTTTTTGAGCTTTGTATTTTTCAGTCTTTGGAGATTCAGTTTTTTGTTCGCTTGCAGCTGTACTTTCTTCATGAGTCACACTTGAAGGCTTTGACTGATCATGATTTATGGTTTCAATAGGCTCGGCGAGCTTGTCATTAGAGATAACCTCTTGTACGGGAGAACCTGTAGCTTTGACAAACTTTATCTATTTATTATTTTTGGAAGCATCTATTCCCTCATAGCCCAATTCTCGTGTATCAGGATGAATTCTTCCTGCTTCTAACAATGAGGACAAGTTGTTTGTGCTATTGTTAAGTTTTTTCAACTTTAATATTTCTTCTTCTAATGATTTTTTTTTGTGCTTAACAATTAAATTTTATTAATAACCAAAGAAGTTAAAAAGAATACATCTCAAAAGAATAAAGAAGGAACAAAAGAGACAATATCACATGTGACATTTTCTAACAAAATCTAAAGTAAATTGTTGAGAGTTGTCTTCCAATGACTTGATTTTGTCATAAGGTCTTCCAATGTCACAATGTCTTCCAATGAATTGATTTTGTCATGAGAAGTGATCAAATCTGTTTCAAGAAGTTTTTCTCGAGAGAAATAAACTTTCTTTTTCTTCATAAGTTAATTGTTGAGAGTTGATCCTTGTTTCAGTTTCAACAAGTTTCTTTTTCAACAAATAATGTTCTCTACGAAGATTTTCAAAATCAAGAGATTTTGAATTTAGATCATCTTTACAGCTTTTAAGAAGATATTTGGTATTCTGATAGCCACTGTGATATCCATAAAAAACTTTCCACAGTTTCTTGTTTTCTCTACAAAGAGTGGTAAGAAAACTAATGACATCTGTGGCATATATTTTTTTTTTGGATAGGATATCGAATTGCTTTGAGTATTATGAGATATCTTCTACATCTTGATCAATATCTGAATCACCATCATTGGAAATTTCTTCTGATTGTTTTTCATGGTGTGTTTCCCACTCATCAGAATCTTCTTTAAGATCAACTTGTTTAGATGAGTCACATGTGATGACTACATCAAATATTGATTTTTCACATATTTCTCTAGAACCTTGTTTATCGTTAACTTAATTACTTACAGGTTCAACAATAACCATTATGATTCAAATCTTATATGTTGGATCGCACCATACACAGATTGTTAGATATTTTCGTATTTTCCTGCTCTAATACTAATTAAAATAACGAGGGTACCCAAGTACACCACAATCTTTTCGTTTCAACCTATAAGTCTGATACCAAGTGTGATCTTCTATGGACATAGTCGAGACAATAAAACAACAAGGTATTCACTTGACAATAGTTAAGGTACAAGACCGGTGACTATAAGATCAATGTCAAGTGATTAGGATTTAACATACTAGTGTATTTACTTTTAATTATAATAAAAAAATTATAATTGCGGAAAGTAAAAGTAAATGACATAACAAGATTTTGTTAACGAGGAAACCACAAATGCAGAAAAAGCCCGGGACCTAGTCCAGCTTTGAATACTCTCATAAATAAGCCGTTATACAAAGTACAAACCCAACTTGGTATATTTAAGACCAACTAATCTACCCCGACTTACTTAGTTCCCTTAGTATCCCCGTGTCTAGGACCGTTTAGTCACACACGTGAATCCCAAGACATAAATCACTATTTTGGGTTGTTTTACCGATGTAAAGTCTAAAGCACTCAACTCATTTTGATCGTCTTCCAAACAGTAAAGGAACAAAGCTGTTTGGTAACTCCCCCAATAATCCTATAGAAAAAGATTCGTCGAGTTTTGACAAAGGCTCTTCCGTTTAAACTGGTAAACTCCTTTGTCAGGTAAGATCAATCAAAATCAGTAACTTATATCCAGATTCACAACTACCAACTACATCTTTCGTTATGTTACTTGTGTTGTAATGACATAGAAATAATATTATCCACTACTACTAATCAACATCTCCCACCACTATTTCTTTCACACTACCAGAGACGAAGCCATGTATTTGAGGTAGGGGGTGCAAAAATTCTTAGCAAGTCGGATAGGGGTGCAAAATGGACTTAGTAACTCATTTTGTGATAAAAAAGACCTAAAATAGTTAGAATTGGGCTTGGCTCCTCCCCTGACCACCCACCACTAATGTTTCCGCCTCCACCACTTTATAAGAACCCCCACCGTTTCCACTACCTCCACAAATGTCAATTACTATTATTTTTTACTTTTATCAAAATTATTTATTAATGGAAAGAAATATTTATTAAATTAATTAAGGGGACATTTATAATTAATAATTAATAATCTTTTATTATGAACCATTAGTGAAACATTAATTAATTAATAAAACACTTTATAACGAGATACTTAATAGATCATTTGTTATGAACAATTAGTAAAAAACTAATTAATAAAACACTTATGGTATTAAGTTGAACAAACCACTGCCGTAAATTTATCTCCCTCCTAGATAAATTTCGGTCGCTCTTCATATAGCCTAACTAAGCTTTGTTTTGTATTTTAAGGTGTTCTTTTTAAATTATTGGGACAACCGAGCGAAAGGAGGGAGGACCCTATATATGGTGACCTTATGTCAATGTGAAGTATGAGTTTTTTTTCCAATTTGACACAAAAATATTGGATTTAAACTTCCCCTCCATAATTATTTTCATCGTTAAAAGTTTCGTAAATTTACCACAAAATCATGGGCAAACACACTCATGGTTCTTCTTCCGTGTTTTCACACTGAAATTCAATTTTAAAAAATCAGCGAAGATCGAATGACAATCACCACCACCACCCTCCTCCACCTCCTTGAGAATCATCACCACCACCCTCCTCCACCTCCTTCAACCATCACCTCTGCCGTAATCAGCACCAGCGCCGCCACCACCACCACCACATCATCATACATAAAGCATCATCAAAATTTTAACCTATTCTACCGTGTTCAGTTTACTACACATCATAATCACTAAGTCGTGTGTTTGCATCCGCCACCACCATACAACACCATCACCGATACAACACCACTACTATCGTTCCTTCAATTCACCATCACCGATACGGCACCACCACTATCATTTCTTAATTCATTATTTTATCTTCAATTCATAACAGTAACATCATTACATGATATTTTTTTAGTTGAAATCAAAATTGGTATGAATTGAAATTGGAATTGGAAAAAAAACTCGAAATAAAAATGGTCAATGCACAAACCACAATCAAAATGGTCACGAGCAGTACCACCAAACCATAACCATATCCACCACTGAATCATCATACACAAACGACAATCGAAATTTTGTCCTTATCTACCTATTAAATTCACCCCTACCACTGTCATATAACACCGTCACCACCATTCTCAGCTAGCATCACGAATTCCAATTCGAAATCCAATTTCAAACACAAACCCAATTATTGAAATTGATATTTTCTGAACTCAAATTATCAAAAAACACAAAACCCAACAAATATTACTGAACCATCAGCAGTTCATATCTTGAAAACCCTGAAAACTTTTGCATCGTTACCACAATTTCACTGGAAAAACTTAAGATAATTTGACAAGGAAGAAAATAAAGACAAGATGATTACAGTTTACAATGAACTCATAGGGTAACAAAGGAATCAAGTCTTATGAGATATACGATGTAAAAAAAGGGAGACTTGCAGGGAAACAAAATACAAGTGCAAAGAAGAAGAAAGTGAGTCTTAGGTTTTTTTGCTGCAAAAGAACTGATTTTATTGAAGTTTTGGGATAAGAACGAAAAATTATGTGAATAAAATGCCTATAATAACCTTAAGCGACAACGATTTGCACCTTTCAGATAGCTAATTCCTTCAAATCATTCTGATGAGATTTCTATCATCAATATCAGCTATTTTTCCCTCAAATCTTACCATATCTTCTCATCAAATCAGATTCCTTTAATTTAAACCGAAAATCCTTCTCTCATATATTGATTAATTCAAAACCCTAAGCTCGATCTTCAAAATCAGATGCAAAAGTCAATTTCAATGGCGACCAATTTCAATCAAGAGTAATCCTTAGGACTCCTGGGGGCTGAAAGATAGATTAAGGGATGGGGGTTGTGGATTTGAGGAACTGATGGATGACAAAATATTTTGAAAGGTATTTTGATTTCTTATAAATCTGATTTCATGTTAGGGGTAAATTTCAGTTTTGGTAATTAAGATAGGGTTTGTGTTTTGAAGGTATATTTCATGTATGTGTTTGTGATTTCTTGTTCTTATACTTTCTTTGTATGTCCTGGTTGCTGAATTCTGGTTTCCTCTTTTTATATTTTCACTTATAGGATATACGTTTACGATTGAGAAATAGTTTTCAGTTTAATTATTTTTGTTGTTGCCATCTTATTGGATTTCATTTTCACGGCTTGCAGGGGGTGTTGGTAGATCTTATTGATTGATTATTATGTTTTATGGATGATTGATTATATGTATTAAACTCTTTTGTGAGTGGTGATTAGTGCTCTTTATGGGGTTTCCAATCTATGTTTCTTTGATTAATGGGAAATTTTAAAAGTTTGTCATGAGATTTCAATTCATGAGGTTTATTTTGGGTATTAAAAGGTGTTGGTTAAAGCAAAGTCTCTTAAACTGGGTTATTAGGGATTCTTAGTTTTTGAAGGAAAATGAAAACCTTCCTTATTGTGTTTGTTGTTCATGTTGGTCTTATGGCCAGTGCCTTCTGTTTCATATGCTGGTGTAGTTTGCCTCATGTATGTTGGTTGGTATTCTGCTGATTGATGTCTTGTGTTGGTGTTAAAGCTTCCTGCTGCTTTGTGTCTCTGATCGTTGAAGGAACTTGCTAGTTGAGTAGTTGCTTCGTATGTGTTTGTAACCTTGTTTTGTAATAATCTTAGCATGCAATATGTTTTACTTTCATACATTTTCTTTTATTTAGGTCCTAGTTTTTTAGTATTGAGTTCTTTACCTTCCCATTCCCTTGTATCCTTTCTTTCTATGAAAGTATTTATATTATAGGTAGTTTTGAATGTTTATCTTGTAGAATTGTGCGCTCGTTGCCTGCTCCGAAGATGGTTTGAGTTTATGATGTTTCCTTTTTCCTTTTCCTCTTTTTGGTTGTTACTCTTACTTATCTTCTCTGGATTTTGTGAAATAGGAGGGCAACCTATTTTTGGACCTGGTTCTAATCTTTGTAAAATCATAAGTCTTCTCTGTTTTTGTGGTGTGACTTTTAGTTATAGTTTAGACTTAAACGTGAGATCCTCTTATAAACATATGCTTTGCTTTTGAGTTGTCTTTGTATCTGCTGATTCTGTGTATCCAAATGAAGATTCCACCCACTCAGTTCCCAACCCTCAGCTCCTCTGGTCAATCTAAGCCCCCAGGTAAGTCCGCTTAAACTACTATTTTCTGTACCCTCTTCTCCATCATGTTATATCTGCTTTATATCTCCACTATCTCCCCTGCTTAAGGTTGAAGGTTTACTTGCTATCCGCTCAAAACAGTTTCTTCCACTGGGTAATAGTTTTCAGCATTTAGTTAGTAGTTTTTATAGGACTTAGTTAGCGTTACTCGACCTTTCCATCTCTTGTAATAGTCCTTGTAAGTGGTGTATTTAAAAGCACACCATTCTAAGTTTTTGTTGTACTTGAATTTTTAAGTGCTACTTTATAGAGCACACTTTCTAGGTTATCATTATAAAGAGCATCCTATAGGTTGTAATTCTAATTCAAATCTTATTTCATGTAAGTGCTATGATATAAAGCACACCTTCTAGGTTATCTTTCTTCAGATTTTCATTTTTTGCTTACTTCAATTGCTAAGACATGTCTATCCTCGCATGGAATTGTCAAGGTTTAAACGAGCCAACAATAAATCAACAACTTCGCAGACTTGTATCGATGTACAAACCAACCATTTTATTCCTTTCGAAAACATTGGCCAACGATTTTCAAATGCTGCGCATCGCACAGTCTCTACAATATCCAAATCATTGTACTGTTCCTAAAATAGGTAGAAGAGGGGGCTTATGCCTATTGTGGAAAAATGAGGTTAATATCCAAGTCATCTTGAAGTCCCAAAACTACGTTCATGCTCTCGTCACACCTTCTGCTCCAGCCCAACCTTGGTTCTGCACAGGTATTTATGGCCCACCACATCCGGACCCAAGGAAAAACCTGTGGGAAGAATTTCCAACAATATTTCCTAGCACTTCAACCCCTTGGTTGCTTCTGGGAGACTTCAACGAAGTACTGGACCAATCTGAGAAAAAAGGTGGCAGACCAGTTACCTATGCACAAACGCAGCCGTTTCTCAATTTAATGGATCAGATGGGCTACATTGATCTTGGTTTCAGAGGAGACCCGTTCACATGGACAAACAACCAACAAGGCCATACCGACATCCAGCAAAGACTAGATAGAGCAATAGCAAATCAACATTGGAGGACAGCCAACCCCCACGCAGGAATCACACACCTTCCACGAATAGCCTCAGATCATGCTCTTATCCTACTTCAGACGAAACCATTGGACTGGCAAGGGAGTAAGAATTACAAATTTGAGCACCTATGGCTATCTCACCCTAAAATCCATCAAGTGGTTAACTCAGCATGGGACCAGCTACAGGACTCAGACCCACCTTTGAACCTCCAGATCAAACTCATATCAACTAGTGAAACTCTAACAGAATGGAACAAGATAAACTTCGGACACTTACCAACGTTGCTCAAAAAGTCGACCGCGAAAATCAAAGCGACCCAACATCAATGTGCTATGCAATCTGGTGTTGAACTGGAAAATTGGATTCAGCTGGAAAAGCAACTCCGAATTGAACACCTGAATTTACTTGATTTCCATGCAACATATTGGCAGCAGAGATCCAGAATACAATGGCTTCAATCGGGGGACCCGCAACACAACGTTCTTCCATACAAAGGCCACAATTCATAGAAGATGTAATAATATACAGAAACTCCAGGATCATCAAAACAACTGGATTAACGACAAGGATGAAATTATCAGGATCATGCTCGAGCACTTCACAAATCAGTATACAGCTCCAAATACAATAATTGATGAAAACTTGTTCGAGGCAATAACTCCAAGGTTAACCCCCCAACAATGTGAGAGATTAACAGTAGAGGTCACCACTGAGGAGATCAAACAGGCGCTTTTCTCCATAGGCTCGGAACGCTCCCCAGGACCAGATGGATTCACCAGTAAGTTTTTTAAAGTTTTCTGGGAAACAACCCAACCACAACTGATTGATATGGTCCGAAGTTTCGTTGATTCCCTCAACATCCACCTTATCATGAACCATACTAACCTCACTTTAATCCCAAAGAATGACCACCCCTCAAAACCCTCCCAATTTAGGCCGATAGGTCTATGCAACGACACTTACAAAATCATATCAAAGATTTTAGTCAATCGCATACGACCTCTCCTCCCATTTCTGGTAAGCCCATATCAAAGTGCCTTTGTGCCACAAAGATCCATTCATGATAATATAGCTATCGCGACTGAACTTTTTCACCACATCAAAACATCACACCGTACGAAAGCCAAAATAGCGCTTAAGCTGGACATTCAAAAAGCCTATGACTCCTTGGACTGGGGCTTCATCAAACAAGCTTTCACCAGCTTAGGATTCCCTTCAACCTTCGTGGATTATATTATTCTTTGCATATCAACGGTAACCTACTCGGTCAATATCAACGGCACCCCACATGGATACATCACCCCAACCAGGGGAATAAGGCAAGGGGACCCTCTCTCATCTTATATATTTATTATTTGTACGAAAATTCTTTCCACAAATTTGGGAATACTCGAAACACAAGAAAAGATAGAGGGGCTTTGCATCTCCCAAAAGGCCCCATCAATTCTACATCTTATGTATGCGGTTGATCTTTTGATAACATATAAAGCAATTCCAGAAGGAACTAACCACCTCAAGATTCTTCTACAAGATTATGGCACATCGGCGGGTCAACACATCAATGCTTCAAAATCCATATTAATCCATCACCCGAAGTTTGAGCAACACCAACTAGATGATCTAAAACAAGCCTTCAACATGCAAACAACATCATACCCCCTACCTATTTAGGAATACAATTTAAACAAGGAAGATCATCACGCCATATTTTTGCCCCATTACTTCAACGGCTAGCGCGCAAGGCAAAAGGATGGATGACTAAATGTCTCACCCAATCAGGAAGATTCGAACTCATAAAACATCCTTAACCCCTACTTCCAACCATCTCATGCAAACCCAAATTCTTCCTACCCATATCCACCAAAAAATGGATCGTATCACGACGAACTTCTTCTGGGGTCACGATCCTTCCATCAAGAAGCTCCACCCACTAGGAAAGGATAAGCTCCACAAACCTAAATACCAAGGTGGTCTCGGAATCCGAAGTAGCTAGGAACACAACAAATCACTACTCATGAAACGAATTTGGAACATCCACGAAAAACCTAACTCTGTATTAGCTAATCTTTACAATGCAAAATACCTCAAACAGAACCCCATTTTCGGAAACATCCCACCTCTGCCATCATATCCTAGCCCACAATGGAGACAGCTAGCCTCGCTCATACCAACTTTCAAACAACATCTCTTCCACCAAATTGGAAACGGAATAAACACCCCCATACAAGAAAACTGGATCCCACAATTCAACAATACCATTAACCCAGCTTTTTGTCATCCAATATAATCGGTTGCCGACATCATTGACCCGTCAACCAGAAATTGGGATCATGAAAAATTGAACCTATTACCCCAACCCATAATTCAGCGAATCGTTAATATCCACATTCCACAGAACAACCAACCAGATACGATCAGATGGCCTTTTACCAAAAGCGGAAACTTCACTATTGATTCAGGATACAACTGCCTCATCTGCGCTTCAACCAAACCCAACAAAACCCTCTTCCCCCATCCAAATTTCTTTGGACACTTGCATGTCCCCCAAAAGCACAGCTTTTCTTGTGGAAAGCAATCAATAAACCCGAAGATGCCCATTGTTTTCGGCGCACTAACTACTGAGCTTCCATGGCTGCTTGTACTCAGATCCGCTTTCTGCAACATTTGAAGTTGTAAATGAAAGATTAAGTCTGCTGCCAGAAGGTAACTGTTTACAAGAAGTTTACGTAAGAGAGCCTCTCAACTGTCTCCCACCTTTACTTAGTTGCACCAACATTGAAGCTTGGAACGGAAAGAAGAGGATGGAAATGATGAACAAGGAATCCGTGAAAGACAATACCGATGACACCAATATGAATGGCAGTAGTAGCTTACTCGGGTTCTCCATCTTTTCTTACAGCTCCAACTCGTTATCACTGCCAACATCGGCACCAAAAACATCACGACAGGCCAATACTTGAACTTTCACTATTAATCAATTTACGATGATGATAAAACACCACAGACTCTCACCATCTTCTCTAGAACAACCCATGCTCCTACTTTTCTCGATTTCACCATCGACACAACATCATGATCATCTCGATCACGGATAACAGCAGCAACCGATTCAAAAACAAACTTCAACTAAAAATAACCACTACCATTAGAATCCGCGCCCACCATCAAACTATCATCCCGCTGTCATCTGCAGGTACTACCACTGTTTTTCATCAGCCAACTCACCTTGCTCTACTCGCCTCCGCCCTCAACACCCAAAGAAATTAAACATTGAAAGAAACTTCATAGTTGTTTCGGGATTAGCTTCTTCGAAGCCATGAGAACTATGAATGATCAAACCCGAAGCCAATGACGGACGGATAACTAAAGGTCCAAAGGCAAAGAGAAAAACTCAACCCGTGAAGAACTAACACTAGGGGTTTCAGAAAACTTAAACTCGAAAGCCTTATGTGGCCAACGGATCAAAGTTAAACTCGAAAGAATGTTTACAACACTCTACAATATTCTTTGTTTTCTGAACAAAACAATGCTACTCCCGATGACACGAGTCATTCTTATTCCTTGTTTTATGAATAAAACGTTGCTACTTCCGATGACACGAGTCATTCTTATTCCTTGTTTTATGAATAAAACATTGCTACTTCCAACGACAAGAGTCATTCTTATTCCTTGTTTTATGAATAAAACAATGCTACTTCCGATGAAACGTGTCATTCTTAACTTCGGTTCATACTGAAACAACCATCATTTGATGCGAATATGTGTTCGGAATCAGCTCTTCACAAAATGCAAACGAAACTCCAAACTCAATGGGATTTGGCTGAAAAAGTTTTATGCTTAGACGAATCTTAGCTACGACAAAAGTTCAACAAAGAACTACACCCACTGTTTTTTCCCCTTTGTTTTTGAATAAAACAATGGTGCTTATGCTAATCTAAGTCTTTACTCGACTTTATTTCTTTCCATCACTAAACTTATGCAACCACGTATTCAGGACAAGACTCTACACAAAAGGCACTGGGAGCGACCCCAGGTATGTCGGATGAGAGCTTTTGTCTACAATGCCTAAATGAACTTTATCTACAATGTCCGACATAGGGGCAACACCTATTGCCCCTCCCTTTGTTTTGAATAAAGCATTGAGTCTTCTACTACTCTACTTCAGCATACCCCGACCCATCAACTTAGATTGATGCAACAACATACTCGGTACAAACTTTATACCAAAGGCACTGGGATTGAATCTCAGACATACTAGACGAGGGCTTGCCCCACATAATCTAAAACTCACAAAAGGGAACTTATTTTCTTTCACACTCTACATACCTATATAAAATCGTTTTGGACAATATACAACCTTCCTGAACTTAATCAGAATGGGGGGACCCTCCCCCGACGATGTTTTTTAAAAAAAAAGGGGGAACCCTACCCAACACATCATTATTAGAACCACCTACACATTCTCGAGCATGGATAAACTCGACAACCACACATCACCCCATCTCGGAAACCCCCGCCATTACATAGAGTTAACTTTCCAGAGTCAAGGGAAAAACAGGGGAGGAAACTCATGAAACATAGCAACAAACATGAAATCAAATAATTAACATTCACAATGTCGACGAATAAAAATACGCACGAAACGATAAAGGAACAAGCCGCAGTCTTACATCCGAAACAAGGAAACAAAACCAAACTATCAAAGAAGCAAGCGAAGCTCCTCCTACGCCCGTGACAGAGGAGGAAACAAGATACCTTCATCCCGAACTTCGTCCATTAAACGTTCCGAGTTTGCTATAAGAGTATCTCAATGAGCATGGTGAGAGATGAGCTGATTAAAAACAATAGGAAGGACCCGGGAAAGGTGTTCAAGACGAACTATTTCTAGAACCAGACGGACACGAGACATCGCAAAATAAAATGGATTAAGATCTAGAAGACAATTAAATTCTCTTTTTTATAGATAGGCTGCACGATGACGGGTAATGGCTTGATCCAACTCTACCAAGAAAATGCGAGCCTCATATAATGAACGACGCGCTGCTACATATTCAACATCCATGTCCAAAAGAAGTTGATAAGTGCGTCATAAGACTTCCGGGGAAGCCTTCGACTAGAGAGCCATTTCATGTGTCTTCAACTGTTCCACCCACTCAGCCCAAAGACGAGCATGAACAACCCGATGATGGGTCACTAGGCATTCTACCTCTTCCCGGACTAACAATAAACGAAGGGTCTCCTTTGCAGAACTTCCTATAATCACTAGACCCGGGGACGATCCTAAGAACATTGAATTCCCATTCTGGGAGTGTGCCATTACAACCACGAGATTAACGAGGAAGGAATAAAAAGAGAAAAATCAAAGACAAAGCAAAGGGAAATGATGGTCGAAGTAGAAAAACAAATGAGTATTTATACTCGAGTAAAGAGAATCTTCAGAGCAAATAAAAAGAGCTCCAAAGAAGGAGACACGTGGGGAATAGAGAACCTGGCGACGCAGATTCCCAAAGAAGGAGAGGCGAAAGGTGAAAGGGCAAAAAAATATTATGCTAATGGATTCATCCGCCGAAACTTCAGCCAATCGATGCAAATGCAAAGTCCGGGGTCACGATCGACAGGGGGATACGGATGATGTATACCCGAAGATACTAACAAAGAAATCAGGAAGACAACGCTCCAAGAAAAGAAGATCCGCAGTCATGACCAACAGGGGGCTCCGAGGAAGGTAAGAGGAGATACCCAGAGTCATGACTAACAGGGGGCTCCAAGGAGGAAGGGACAACCAGAAGACGCATTCCGAATACAAGCTATGACTGATTGCCAAGTCTGTAAGCCTCTACAAAACAGTCAGGGGGCTAATGTAAACACATGAATTTGATAGCATGGGTATGCCCGTAGCAAAGAGATGTTGTATAGTAAAGCTCAAATTGTAAGGAGGTTGTCCTCTTGAGGTCAACACTAAGCCAACTTTTCCTATAAAAGGAGGTTTCCCAAGAGGGGAGAAGGGAGAGCTCATAGAATATCTTAGAAGAGAAAGAAAGAGTTCTCTAGGAAATGGTATTGTGTATTGGGATTAGTCTCCTCATAATCCTATAATAATATTTGGGTATTTACAGGTGGCGTTATAGATGGACGATAAATGATTAGGATGAACCGTTGTGACTCAATTTGGATAATGAAGCTTATGAGAGAATTCCGTTGGTTTGGGTTATTATGAACCCTTGAATTAATGAGAAATCGAATTAGGTTGATACTGATTGTTACACTGGGAAGCTATGTGAGAAGATGAAGTTCATTATTTGTTGGAGGAATTAGGAGAATTGCAGAAGGCAGTGATTGTTTGTGATCTACAAACTACGATGGGTTACAGCTAAAAATGGCATTGATGGTCCTTGTTGGTTCGAGCAATGCAAGAGATGGTAATGGGTTGTATACCAACTGGTAAGAACAGTGAACAAGTTGAGTTTTGTTGCCGAGTTGGTATGTTGCTTCCATGGTCATGGATACGAAGCGGAGAGGACTATGAGATTGTTTTGAGTTAGTTGAACTGAGGCTACTGGTGGAAGCGAATGACGGTGGTGGTTGTTGGTATGGAATATGGAATTGGTCCGGCCTGATTTTGCTAACGTTGATACGAGTGATGAGTGTTACGGTCTGAATTTCAGGGGTGTTCATCTACAATGAGTTCTGTTGGTAGGGGAGATAAAGACTTCAAGGATTTTGCATACGTTGGTGTTTACATTGAGAGGGGTGATGGTTGAACATGCTAACTGTTTTGCAAATTCCTAGCCGGTGGACGTTAAATTGAACGGTTTTTTGGGACCAGCCTTTTTTTTGGATCATTGTTTTATTTCGGATAAGACATTAGAAGTAAATCTAGGTCACCCCTTATCTAAATATTTATATTAATACCAAAATTACCATTTCAATTAAGTTAGTGTAATGATTAGTTGTATCATTAGGTTAACATAATTAGTGATTAGTGCAAGATTAAATAAAAAAAAATTAATCTAAAAAAATTTAAACTAAACTAAATGATTAGTGCAAGATTAAATCAAAATTAAATTAAAAAGAATTGAACAAAGGTTCGGTTGGGAAATATCTTTTGCGACGTAACCGAACCTTAGTTCGGTTGGGAAATGTTTTTCGCTACGTAACCGAACTATGGTTCGGTTGGGAAATGTTTTTTTCTACTAACCGAACTATTAGGGTTCGGTTGGGAAATATTTTTTGCGACTTTACCGAACCCTTAATTCGGTTAGGAAATGTTTTTTGCAACGTAAACGGACTGTTATTATGTTGGGAAATATCTTTACGAAATAACCGATCTAAGGTTCGGTTGGGAAATGTTTTTGAAACTAACCGAATTATTAGGGTTCGGTTAGAAAATGTTTTTTGCTACTAACCGAACTATTATGGTTCGGTTGGGAAATGTTTTTTGCGACATAACCGAACTAAGGTTCGGTTGGGAATTTGTTTTTGCGAAATAGCCAAACTGTTCTTCATGTTCATCATTTCCATTAAGTCCGGTTAGTTCGACAAAGTTTTTCACATAATTCCTAGCCGAACTTCTCTCTGCAACTTCCATTTTCAACTCATTTGATGGTTAATACTTATTTTTCAATCGAACGAGGAACGTTAAGGAGAACAATTTTCTTTTTCAAAACTAAAAAATTTCGATTCCCCACTGTTTTTGTTTTTGATTTTGATTTTGGTTAATAGATTCATTTAGATTAGATATATATAATTAGATTTATATAGTTATTAGGTTAGTTTTAATTTAAATTAAAGTAAAGGGTAAATGTGTATTTACCAAACTATAGGACACCCCTTATAAGTATAGGGAGGTTGGCCTAATAAGACCATGGTCCCCCCATAAAAACCATGATCCCTAAAAAATGGTTCATAAAATTGAAGTGGTGCTTAGGGGTGAGCAAAAAATCCGTAACCGCGGATTTCACCCATATCCGTCCGTAAAATTACGGGTAAAACCCAATCCGCGAGATTTATGGGCCGGACACGGGTGAGATTCTCAAATCCGCACTTTTAACGGTTTGGTTGCGGTGTATTTTGAAATCCGAGGATTCATCCGCACCGTAGGAGAGTAAGGGAAATTATATATCTCACACTATAATCAGAACGTTAAAGTACAAATTACTCTTGTAATCTGGCAACAAAGTTTAGTTTAGTTCTCCTTTTGCTAAACGGGAGTGCTTCAGTTGGTCACACTTTCACATGAAGTGACCAAAACGCTAAATATAATGGGAAAAAGGACGAAAGTACATGCAGATAACTCTTCCATTTTGCTTTGGATTATAAAATCCCAAAATTGTGCGTGTCAGCTCTGCAAAACCTGGAACTAATGATTCAAAGAACTAACACATCATTCGTACAAGCTCCCTGTTGTTGTTGTATTATCCTCTAGTTTGGGTTTAGTAAATCAAAGACCTCTCTGAATATACTGAATTGCAAACGACTTGAGATCCCAAACAGTAAAGGCAATCCTTCAAGTGTCATACTTGCATTGTTAGTACAGCTTGCAGGTCTGACCACCATGGAAGAGACATACCGAACGCCATCTTTGCTTTCCATTCTCACTATATCACTCTTCCACCAGAGTGTTGCCCATACTATTTTAGACTTCGGAAGTTTTTTTTTTGTTTGTTTGAATAAATCCGCGATTAATCCGCATCCGGCCTGTATCATCCGCGGATCCGTAGATGTCAAATCCGCAGGTGATTGAGCCGGACACGGTTGGATTTTCCAAATCCTCAATTTTGATGACTTGGACGCGGGTGATCTCTAATCCGCATCCGTCCGTCCGTTGCACACCCTTAGTGGTGCTATGGTTGGAGTTTGAATATGTATTAGTAGACAGGGCCCTTTGGGCAGTAACTGCCCGGTCTTATTTTAAGGCTCATCATCACAGTACTGATTTATTCGAGGTATGCAGAATGCATACTAAAGAAAAAAGGAAGCCGACGGCCGGAGACCGAAAAAGGAATGGAAACTAGAAAAGGAGAAGGAAGCCGTGGCAGTATTTCAGAGCACAAGAACAAGAGAATAAGAAAAATATAATGGTTTAATCTTTCCTCTTTTGTTATTATTTTTGATGGGTTTTTAGAAACCCATAATTATGTCTTGCTAGAAATGTAGCTAGGGTTTATGTTGAAACCGCATGGAGTTTTAGGGTACTTTAAATTGAAAAAATTGAGAAAAAGACTACTGTGAATTGATTAGATTAATTCTTGATATTATTTATTGATTAATCGAAAAACGAGTTGTTGTTTCACCGGTTTTGTATACAATAACCTTTGTGCCTAATTGTTAGGTTCATAAATATAATTTTGTCTCATTATTTGATAATTCCATGCTTGGGTTAATATCTTTGATGGGTTATGCTTAGAAGATCCATATAATATTTGTGAATCAATATTTTAGTTTCGTATAAATTTCTCGCTGATGCAATTTGATGGTGCATGTTTGGATTTATTCTTTTGAAGTGCCATGCTTAGGGTGTACCAGTGATATTTGCGATTCTATTACATATGATAGGTGATGTCGATAGAACGAACAATAAATAAATATACATGAATTATGTTTCATTTCAGTAATTGAATAAATTTTTTGGTGGATACTATAAACCCTGGTTACCGACTTTCTCACTGCATTTAATTAATTTTCTTTTGTTTCGTTCTTTTTAATTCCCTAATACTAAAAATCCCAATAACATCATCTCTGGTTAGTTAATCAGGATTATTGGGTACGGTATTTCCACTGGTCCCTGGGAGTTCGGCCCGTACTTGCATCTGCCTACTAGTTAGACACCGTGCGATTGCGGTTATTATAAATAGGTATTTCCAGAATCTTATCATTAAGCATTTGTGTGGAAAAAGCAGTAAACCATAAGTCTCCAAAGCCCTATAATATTCAACCACGGAGAAAACATGTTTACTTTGCTGCCATATTCTCTGACCATCTCCGCCATTACCAAAGTTGAAGAAAAAATTAGCTTTAGGAGATATATATGCAAAATTAGCAATTTCATATTTTTTTGGATTTTTGCAGAACTCCAAATTCCAATTCTTATCCCCATTGTTGGCATCCATCAAATCCTCAATAGTAGCATCTTGTATTATACTAATTCTATACATATTTGGAATTAACGGCTGCGGCGTTTGTTCATTCAACTACCAATCTTTCCAGAAAAGAATTATATCTTCAAAATTAACCTGCAAAGTATTTTGTGAAACTTCTTCACTGCTCTTAAGTATGCCTGCCAGTCCATGAATTCTTTCCCACTGGTTTTTTTATCGAGTTAGGAAAGAAAGTTGTAATGTTCCCACTAAATTTGTGGTTTATAACTCTTATCTACAAAGCATTCTCCTCATTCTCATAGCGCATAATCCAGTTATAGCATGCATGGCCTTGTTAATGAGTCTCAACTTCTTTATTCCCACTCCATCACCTTTTTTAGGAAAACATAATTTCTTCCAACCCAACCCAACCCATTTTAGGTTTATTGATTCAAAGTACCCCATAGTAATTGACGCATAATTCTTTCCAGTTGCTTTTACACTGAAAAAGGAACGTGAAATAATGATAGGTAATAAATATATAGGCAGACTATAAAGAACACTTTGTATTAGCATTAATCTACCCCTGTGTTGATACTTCTTTTGTCGGGTACTCAATATTTTTTTGAAAATTTTATTGAATCACATCCCAAACTCTGAGGGGCTTGAACTTACTTTCCAATGGAATCCCAAGTTACTTCATTGAGAAAGAAGCAGTGGGACATCCAAAATGGTTGCTCTATCAATCACGTTCTCTGCAGTTCTCATAGCTACTAATGCATTTTTTATGATTAACCTTGAGGCCAAAAATAAGCTCAAAAGATAACAACACATGCTTTAGATTATGACCTGCACTGCATCATCATCTAGAAGATCATCTGCAAATTGCACATGACTAATCTCAGGTGCATCAGGTGATGGTCTAAATCAAGCCAATAAGTACAAAGAAGAAGATACAACATCCCCACTATCATAATGAACATAAAAGGAGACACTTAATCCCATTATTTGATCCTCTTAGTTGAACATGCTAGATGCAGTCCCATTAATAGCCATTGAAAACCTTGTGCTTGCTAAATACCACTTAACCCAATTTCTCCAGATGTTTCCAAAACTAAACCTATCTATTGTGTCTGCACAACCCCAATTAACATTATCAAAAAAAAATTTCACCTTAAATACCAAACTAAGCTTGCCCTCTATTTCTGCAGAGCCTATTAGTTGTGGCGCAATTAGGATTCTATCAGTTATCTACCTGCTATTCAAAAGAGCTCCTTCAAATTATGATATAATAGAACGACACACTTGTTTTAACCTATCTTCCAACAATTCAAAACAATTACGTAGATACCACCAATCAAACTAATATGCCCGAAATTATTCATAGAAGTAGCTTCTTCACATTTAGGAATGCGAATAATGTTGGTACAATCGAATCTCCAATCTTTATTGTCAGTTGGCTCAGTTCTTTTACACTACACCATATCTGGGTTTTTGCAACGCCAGATTATTTTGATGTGCAACGACATAATTGTTGCACAATAGAGTGTCTGTTGCTTCATTTATAAAATAACTCATTAATAATTGAGCATAATTTTCGCACCGTTGATATAGGTTGCGATCCTAGGGTTATTATATTTTCAAGGATTTTTTAGAGTTAATATTTACTTTTATATTTATTTATCTGTTTTTTTGTTTTGACTGAAGCTTTTTTGAGATTGGAGTTTGCGAACTCGTTTTCTATTTCTCATCTTCCTCCAAAACCCACTTTTGAAAATCTTACAGATCGAACTTCAACCCTGACAAATCGAAGACAAATCCTAACCCCAACTCAAAATCAAAACCCATGTATTAGATCTAAAAGAAAATTCCTCTTTTGTAACCTAGATTTAACCAAAAACAAACCATCGTCTCATTTCAGCTCTCTCGTTTTTTGTATGAGAGGGAGATTAATATCCAGCATATCCATACAATCCTCATCACCGAATCAAGCCTGATTTCAAAACTTAATCCTAACCGCATCTTTGAATCAGAACCCATCTTAGAATCAGAATTTTATATCCCCTAATTTTGTAACCCTAAATCTAGTTAATTTTTCTCCTGAAATCAAAGGAAACCAAGTTTCATATTCGACAGAGCTGAGAGTACAAGAAGAATGGTTTACCAGGTATAAACCTTTAAGCTTTTTACTTGTTTTTGTTATTATTATTGATTGATTTTGTGAATAACATGTTTTGTAAGGTAGTATTTTCTAAAGATTTTGCAATTTTTCTTTCCGTTTATATTTGTTGGAGTTCTAAAGCATGGATTTCTTTTGATTTCAGTTTTGTGGTGTTGCATAGAGTTGATGGCGTGGGTAATTTTGTGGTGCTAGCAGACGTTGGTGGTGTGGTTTGTGCTACAGATTTTCGGAGTTAGTTGGTGTGATGTATTTGTTTGTGATGAAACCCTTGGATCTGTTATGAGAATGGGTAGTGGTGGTGGTGATGCATGTAGAAGCTGGTGGTGATTTTTGCTTGTTGTTGTAGTTAGTGGTGGATTTTTTTAACTTTTATGTCAATATATAAAAGTGATATGATTCTTAACATTATTGCTCTAAATGCATTGATTTGGATTTGTTCTTCTGTTGTTATCTCAGGCCATTAAAGATTCATCTTTTGAAACTGAGACAAGAAGAATAGTTCAAGGTTATTTGGTTCTCTTGACTCCAACCATACTTAAAAGATTAGCATCTTGTGATTTGGCTTTGCTTGTGGTCTTTATGTTTATATAATCTATGGTTGCAGGCACAATCTTTGGCTAATCGGCATAATCGTTGGCTAATCCTTTCGAGTATGTACAATACATAGAGGAGCATCGATAGAAGAAGTTGGAGGAACAACGCGGATCTTGGATTACAGTAAGATCTTTTGATTTTTGGGATTGTGTAATTGCTACAACCTTTTGGTTAATTTTTTGCACTATAGGTCAATTTTAAAGTTACTGTTCCATTTCCAGTGGAGAAAATTCTATGTTTATACGGCTGATGCCTAAGATTTATCTCATATTTCATTTTCATTCTGCAGAAGAAACTACCCAGATTACCCAAAGTGAATCCAAAACTTGCTGAGAAATTTCTTTTCGATGGAGAAGCTAAAGAAGACAACGTGGAAGTGGATGAACATTTTGATCGTATCTTAAAAACGAGTTCTCAGGGTTTAGCCTAATATATATTTCTTGTTGTTTGTCATGTTTACCTGACACTCATAGACCAAGTCACAACATCATTTCCTTGGTGGTTGAACAATTGCATCATATCCTAGAAATATCCCTTTCTAGACACTTCTGTTGTTATGTGTATAAGGCCTAGGCACAGCATATACGCTACTACTAATACCAACATAACCTGTTGATATACCATCTTGTATTCCAGTTAGGAAAAGACAACAACTAGGCATTAATCAATGGTGTAAATAGAGTCAGCCTCTTCTATCCTAACCTTTTGTGGCATAAGTCATTTAGAGTAACAGTGTACTTTGGTTTATTTTCAGGATTCTGAAGTTGAGGAGCAACCCAAGAGCACCTACATCTACATCCAATGCCTTCCAGAAAGAGGAAGCCCCAACAATTGGATCATTTTCAGTTGGTTTATATGTGAACATTTTCTACCAGTTGAATCATTGGATGATGAGTTGAATAAAGACAAAAGAAAGAAAGCACAGGTACCAACTAACCGAAGTAAGCTATTCATATATTTAACTTAAACTTCACACCTGGTTCTGATTTGTGATGACAAATAGTTCGTTCGTTATGCTTGTAGACTGTATGAAGTGAAGGACGAATGTCATGCAGATGCATTCGTCAATAATCATTCACCTGCGAATGAGGATATACTTCTTATTGGTATAGTTAACTATATTTCCTTTTCAAGAATAAATTCTAAGGACATACTCATATAGTTAACTTGTCCACTATTTACTGTATTACTTGTTTCAGTGTACGGCGTCGAAAACAAACACCATAACATGTCTTTGGAGGTGATGGTGGTCGTGGGGAGTTGTATGCATATGGTGGAGGTGGCAGTGGTGATGGTGGTGGTGAGGAATTGTATACATATGGAGCAGGTGGTGACTGTGATGGTGAAGGTATGTAGGTGCAGGAGATTGACGATGGTTGAGGTGGGGATTTGTATAGGTGTGGTGGAGGAGGTGATGGTGAAGGTAGCAGTGGTGAGTCTGATGACTTATAGTGGTATGAGGCGGGTACTGGTGATGGTTTTGGCAGTGACCTGTAGTAGTATTGGGGTGGGTGGTGTTGGTGACTTGTAGTGCTCATCAAATTGACATGGAATCTTCGTGAAAAGGTAATTAGTAGTTAACACCTTATATTAGTTTTTTCGCTTTATCTTTGATCTGTTACAGGTCTAGTATTGGTGTTGTTAATTGTCCAATTGGGTTTTACGGGTTAACTGTCATGTGTGGTTCCCATCGTGTTACATTCTTTTATAAACTTAGTTTTGATTTGATGAATGACATCCATCTTTTGTCGTTACTTGTAGATCAGAGCTATCATATTCATATTGGTTGTATGTGATTAGTCATATAATGGATAGCCAATGATGCAGCTAAGGTACTTGATGACGTTTTTCAACCAATTTTTTTTCTTTTCTTGTTTTCCTCTGTTTAAGGCAAAAAGACTTTGTGTGGTATAAATAGCTGATTACTATCACCTTTTAGAGGATATTTGTTTCATTGTTTTTACTCATATGGGTCTGTTTCATTGTAACTCAAAGAAATCACCCGCTAATAGTGTATGCCCTTCTTTCTTACAGCTTATGGAGATGAAAGCATGCTCGTGATGCTAAATACCTGTGAGTTTTATCCACACAGAACAATAGTCTTATCACTTTCTCGTTGAAGGTTTCATACCCAGACTTCGTGAAGTCAAAGAAACCAAATGAATAGTGAGCAATGAGATTTGGCTCGTGCATACAAACTTTTAATCTGGTGAGACATGTCTCATAATGTTTGGACTCTCGTTGCAGACACAATCCCCAGTAGAGGAGACACGCAAGAAGATTTGTCTTATCCCAAAGGTAATATCTTGAAAACTTGCTAACTGGTTAGAAAACATAGATCGCATAGTACCCCTTTCTTATTCTTCTCCCGCATGTTGATTTACCTTTCAGGGATTGATGGACTCTTGTAAGGAGTTGCTCCAGCACTTCAAGAAGCCTTGGGCTCATGAGCATGAACCTGTTAAGGAACTTATAGATGCTTTCTAGGTGCAAATCTCTTACTTCGCTCGCTCGCTCACGCACTTTTCAATAGTTCAAATAACAAGGAATTTCTCACTTTTTTTAATACATTCTCATTTTTCTAGGCAATCAAACCAACGGTATTGATAGGGTCTTCTGGAGTAGGACAAACATCTGCAAAAGAAGTAGTTGAGGCCATGGCTTCCTTTAACGAGGTATATCTCTCTCTCTCTTCTCTTGTTTCGTATTTGAGAAAAATGAAAATTCGATGCCAGTCGCCGACTTGATGCAGAAACCATTGATAATTTTCTAACCTGATCTAAGGAGGGAGTTCACCGCAGTCTATTGTTCAGGTTAAAAATCATGTCACATCCTTCATAGATCTCAGTTCTGATGCATCTTAAACATTTTTAGTTGAGTTCTAGTCATCTGTATCCAGACTTTTCATTGCGAAAATTGCGATATTTAGATTTAACCTGGTGGTGACTCTTCTTTTTTACAGGTATAGGATATATACTTGATCCAGACTTTTCACTTGTGAAATTGTGACCCGTCATGCACAAGTATGTATTTCTTATTTCCGTACTACTTTTATTCACTGGTCTCGTTCACATTCTCTATGTATGAACTACTCTCTGAAATTTGAATAAAATTTCCAGGAACTCCTATACATCATATAAATCCTGTATTGTGCCAACATCATATACACTTCCTTGTTCTCATTGAGTTTCATCTTTGGTTATCAGTTAGGTTACTCTTAATTTATTTTTATTTTTCCTTTTTTTTATTTGCGAAAACCCTTAATGTGTATGATATGAGATATCTTTGGTAAATTAGATCTTCAAGTTAATACATTGTCTCTTGGTTGTAAGGTAAGTTAATTGACAAAGGAAATTGGATAAGGAGGGTCCTGTCACCGTAGGTGTAACTTCAGGTGCTTCCACCCAAGATAAAGTAATAATCTTCACAGCAACTTGTTCCCTTTCAAGAGTACCTTACACCATAAATATGCACTGAAGTCCGTTTTAAAGGCATTACTCCATGGCAATAAAGTGACAATTTGTGTGATATGATAATGTGCTTGTATGGTTTGATTTGATGGCCATGTAACCTTATCTGCTAATGTTCGTTGGTGGAATTAACGTATCTATTTTAATGTCATTTTCTTTTGTTTTGGAATAAACATTTGATTGTTCTTTCTGCAGAAAAGATGGTATGAAGCTGGTAATGTTATGGATACATTGGTTCATTACATCATGTCATTGTGCTAAGTGCAGAAAAAGAATCAAGGTACCTTGTGCCATCTAAGTTTGTTGTTCAAGTTAAGAGTATGGTTAGAGGCTAGTTGAAACTTGGTCAAGTCCTGTACTGTGCCAACATCACACACACTGCCACTGTTTTCTTGTTGATCTAATCACTAAAGCTAGGGCCAAGTGCTGTGAACATATTTGGAGCAACCTAGTAACAGTAGCTTTATAATTTTCTTATATTTCAGAATGGATGTCTATTGTGCATATTTGAATCAAGTTCATAATGTTGTAAAATGTGGTAAGAACGAGTCATGGTCTTATCAGGTCAGGGTTCTATATTATTTATTATACTGGAATTTTGAAAATGCCAATATAGATTTTGTAATTTTATTTTATTTTTAATTCTGGTAAATTAGTTTGCAACGTAAATTTGTGTTGCTTAAATTATTTTATACGTTGCATTAAATCTTTTTAAAGACGGGTGATGCAACGTATGAAACGTTGCTTTAATTAAATTGAGCAACTTTGATAAACGTTACCTAAATTTTGTGACGCCGTGTGGGCAACATACAAGCGTTGCTTAAATTATTAGCAACCTCTATAAGCGTGGTAAATTTGTTTTTTTTTTGGTGTAGTGTTATAACTGTTACCACTTCTGGTTTAATGATATCCCAAACAACTTTAAAAAAAAACTCCATTTTGTATCCATCCGGGTCTGGCGCCTTGAAAGATCTCTCCATCAATATGCTTTGCTAAACACTGATTTTAGGTAATTGAAGATTATCAAATGTAGGCCTGACATGTACTTTCCCAGTAAACACCTCCATATAAAATCTTTTTGCATCCTCATTGATAATGTTCTTGTTATGACTTAACACCATAAACCACCAATAAGTTTATTGAGTTGTTTCTCTCGTTGTATAAGGCATTTTGATGAAAAACTTCAAGTTTCTTTCCCCGTCTGCAACCATTGGCCTTTTGCCTTCAAAAACCATTTTCTGGTAAGATCTAAAGAGGCCTTCCTATGATTAACTTTTGTCAGTTCCCTACCGGAAAAATCTTCTTCACTCAAAGTATTTATATCCTCCAATGAGTCGTAAACATCAATCAACATTTATAACTTATCTACCTCAGTTTGCAGTGACACTTATGTCTCTCTACCCAATTTTTTATAAAAAATTTCAGACCTTGTAGTTCTTTAGAAAGAATAAAGTTAGGTTTACCATAAAAATCTAAGTTGTCCATTACATTATAAATTGGCCTAGAAAAGTAGGGTTACACTAAAAATAGTTTTAAAATCTAAAAGGAAACATACACGACATTCAAGCATCAAAATTCAGAAGTATTGATGCATGATCATAGGTCGGTATTCTTAACTTGAACTGCACTATTCAAATGTATTTTTCTTTTTAATCAACAGTAAAAAGAAACCTGTCGAGCCTCACTAGTGTTGGTGGTTTTGAGAGTTGTTCCAAATATAACTGTTAGAAAAAACGGCTTTGTTATACCAAATTTGCATGGACTATGTTTTGATCTCTAAACCTATTGCCCACTACTTGTTTTTTCATTTGAATAGATAAAACAATAGTCCTACATAGACTAAAATCTAAAGAGTTTTAGACTTAAATACCATAGAATTGGCTAAAAGGGCATGGCCCTTGGGTCATTAGACTTTTGTGTGAGGGGGGAAGGCCTAGACTAGGGCAAGGTTGCCTTTCCCGTACGCGCGGTGCTTCGCACAGAAGCACGCACACCGCCGTCCGGTCGGTCGGGTCGGGCTCGGGTTCGGGTGTGGGTTCATTAGATCCTATCTTTTTGCTAAAACTTTTGGTACGTGTTTTACACACATGTAGAAGAATCTTCTTCTTTGTCTGCACATGCTTGTCTTGGCTTTCTTGTCTGTACGTGTTTGTCTTGCTTCCTTGTCGCACATGTTTGTCCTGGCTTTCTTGTCTGTACGTATTGTTTGGCACATGTTTCTTGACAACACACTGCTCTAAGCCTGACAAAAGCAACACTGTTTTTAACCCAACATTACCAGTATTTGTCATACGCATGGTTTGGTTGCATGCATTTTTCCTCTCGTTTGTAACGTCTTAAACACTATATAAGGGAGGAGTCTTGAGCTCATTTAACACAACAGAGAAACATCTCTTCTTCTCTCTCCTCTGCTTTCAGAAAATAAGTTTTTATTTCTAGTTTCTCTGTTTTAGCTTTTGCTAACACTGCCAAGTTCTAAGGGTACTCTCTTTGTATGCTACATTGAGGGTACTATCAGTAGTTGTATCCTGGAGGTGACTCGCCAACTGCTATAGCATCTCAGCGGAGTAGGCAGGCGATATTGCCTTTAGGACAGCGTATCGTATACGTGCCTCTACATTTTCTGTGCATCTCAGCAACATCGGTTTGAGCTAAGTATCTTCTTCTCAGTTACATTATTAGTTCTTTCCAATCTAAAGGCAATATCCTCTTTACTATATTTTGTAACAACATGGGAAAGAGTACTGTAGACAAACCCCCAAAGTTTAGTGGCAAAGACTTTAAACGATGGCAGTCCAAAATGTTATTCTTCTTAAAAGACCAAAGGCTAGATGAAGTTGCCTTAGAAAGACCCTCAAGAAGGCTTCATGACCGTGGTTATGAAGATAGACTGGATAGGTGGACTAGGAAAATTACATGTGCAAAAACCATATTCTTAACTGTCTGGATGACTCCTTGTACGACTTTTATAATGCAAAAGAGAATTTTACTGCTTTTGATTTATGGGAAGCCCTAGAAGAAAAATATCTTGGAAGCTGCTGGAAGCAAGAAGTTCTTGGTGGCTAGGTTCCTGGAATATAAGATGACTGATGAAAAGCCTGTTGTAGAACAATTCGTCGAACTCCAGCTACTCATCAACGAAATTCTTGCTGAAGGCATGCATATTGATGAATCTCTACAAGTATCTGCAGTGATTGAAAAGCTACCACCCTCATGGAACGAGTACAAGAGGAGGCTGCGACACAAGAATCGTGAAATCACCATGGTGGAGCTGGGGAAAAAGATCCAGGTGGAGGAACTTCTGTGCTGCAAGGACAAAGCCTGATGCTGAGCAAAGACATGTCAAACAAAGCTCATGTCCTGGACGATAATGCTGCGTCAAAGAAAAGGCACGGAGAATCCAGCAAAAATGGTAAACGTAACAAACAACGTAACTCCAAAGGTAACCATCTTAAGCCAAAGGGTGGTGTCTCCAAAAACACCATCAAAGGCGACTGCTATAACTGTGGGAAAACTGGTCATATGGCCAAAGATTGCAGGGCACCTAAAAAGACCAAAAATGATCCTAAACAGAAAAATAAGGCAAACGTAGTAGATGATTCTGGATATTTTACTGGCATGGTGTCTGAAGTCAACCTTGTCTCTAATGTGACCAATGTGAGAGACTGGTGGCTTGATTCTGGAGCCACTAGGCATGTCTGTAAATTCAGAAATGCTTTCTCCTCCTATAACAAAGTAGGAGACGATGAGAAATTGTTTATGGGAAACTCTTCTACCTCTAAAGTGGTGGGAAAAGGCAAGGTTGAATTGAAACTCACTTCAGGAAAAACTCTCGCATTGAATGACGTGTATCACGTCCCGGACATATGCAAGAATCTTATCTCAGAAACCATCTTACTTGGGAAAGGTTTTAAATTTGTAGCTGAGTCTAACAAGGTTGTAATCTCTAAAGGTGGTGATTTCGTAGGAAAAGGATATGTCACTGATAACATGATTAAGCTTAGTGTACTTTCTTTGAACTTGAATGATAATGCATCTTCTTCTGCTTATGTTTGTGACTCCTCACATGTTTGGCATGATAGACTAGGACATGTTAATTTCAAATCTATTGAAAGACTTGCTAAATTAGGCTGCATTCCTAAAATAAACTTTGACAGAGGTCATAAATGTGAAATTTGTGTTGAATCTAAATATGCTAGAAAACCCTTTAACAAAAAGGTTGAACGTAGTACAACTCCCCTAGAACTAATCCACTCGATTTGGGAGATTTGAAATCAACACCAACTAGAGGAGGTAAAAAATGGTACATCACTTTTATAGATGATCACTCAAGATACTGTCAGGTTTATCTTCTTAGAAGTAAAGATGAAGCCTTAGACGCTTTCAAATTATATAAACTTGAAGTAGAAAACCAAAGAGGTGTTACTATTAAAACTCTTAGGTCGGACCGAGGCGGTGAGTATGTGATACCTATAGGAGAATTCTGCAAACTTAATGGCATCATTCATGAAACTACTGCACCTTCTTCACCTGAGTCGAATGGAGTAGCTGAAAGGAAAAACCGAACACTCATAGATATGGTGAACGCTATGTTAGCTAGTTCAGGGCTACCTTCGAACCTGTGGGGGGCAATTCTCTCTGCTTGCTATATCTTGAACCGAGTTCCATTTAAGAAATCCGACAAAACTCCATATGAGTTATGGAAAGGAAGACAACCGTCCTATGCATACTTTAAAGTGTGGGGGTGTTTGGCCAAGGTGGCCACTCCTCGTTCCAAGAAAACCAAACTAGGACCTAAAACTGTAGATTGTGTTTTCCTAGGATATCCTGAGCACACTAGTGCTTATAGGTTCATGGTAATTGGTGAGAACACCATAATGGAATCCAGAGATGCAGTGTTTTTCGAACACATTTTCCCTTTAGGGTCTGGACCTCATAAAAGGGTCCGCGATGATCTCTCAGATGTTCCTTCGACTAGTCAACCCCCGTCTCTAGATGCTGAAACCGAACCTAGAAGAAGTAAGAGGGTCAGAACCGAGAAAGTTTGGTCCAGATTTTGTGACTCTTACGGTAGAGTCTGAACCCCAAACTATAAGGAAGCTATGACCTCTCCGGAAGCTCCCTTCTGGGAAGAAGCTTCAATAATGAGTGGGATTCCATTCAACAAAATGAAACTTGGGACTTGTAGACTTACCTCCTGGTAGTAAAACCATAGGTTGCAAGTGGGTCTTCAAAAGGAAACTTAGAACAGATGGAACTATAGAAAAACACAAAGCTAGGTTGGTAGCTAAGGGGTACAGACAACAGGAAGGATTAGATTTCTTTGATACCTATTCACCGGTCACTAGAATCACTTCTATCCGGATGCTGATTGCTATTGCTTCTATTTATGATTTGCATATACATCAGATGGATGTTAAAACTGCTTTTTTATATGGTGAATTGAATGAAGAAATTTATATGGACCAACCTGAAGGTTTTGTTGTGAAAGGTTTGAAGATAAAGTATGCAAACTGAAAAAATCTTTGTATGGTTTAAAACAAGCACCTAAACAGTGGCATGAAAAATTTAATCATGTAATGATATCTAATGGCTTCAAGGTTAATGAATCTGATAAATGTGTTTACATTAAATCTGTGGATGATTCTCATGTTATTGTGTGCCTATATGTTGATGATATGCTCATATTAGGTAGTAACCTTGATAGTATTAATACCACTAAAAGCATGCTTAACGAAAACTTTGACATGAAAGACTTAGGCCCTGCTGATGTAATCTTAGGGATGAAAATCAGAAAGATGTCTGATGGATATAGTCTTAGTCAATCTCATTATGTTGAAACTGTGCTTAAGAGATTTAATCATGAAAATGCTAAACCTGCAACTACTCCTTATGATCCCAATTGCAAATTGAAAAAGAACAAGGGTGAGGGTATTTATCAACTTGAGTATTCTCGTGTTATTGGCAGTCTTATGTATTTAATGAACTGTACAAGACCTGATATTGCCTATACTGTGAGTAGATTAAGCAGGTACACTTGCAACCCTGGGCAGGATCACTGGAATGCTCTCTACAGAGTTCTACGGTACCTGAGAGGAACTTCAAACTATTGCTTAAGTTTTGGGAAGTATCCTGCTGTGCTAGAAGGGTATTGTGATGCTAACTGGATATCAGACTCAGATGAGTGCAAATCCACTAGTGGGTACATCTTCACACTTGGTGGTGCGTCTGTGTCATGGAAGTCTACCAAACAGACATGTATAGCCCGATCCACCATGGAGTCTGAGTTTATAGCCTTGGAGAAAGCTGGAGAGGAAGCTGAATGGATACGAGGTTTCCTGGGTGGAATTCCACTCTGGCCCAAGCCTGTGTCTTCGATCGCAATCCACTGTGACAGTCAAGCTGCTATTGGATGCGCAAAGAATAGTGTATACAACGGAAAGTCTATACATCTTCGAAGAAGACACAAGACAGTGAAACAACTACTCTCTACTGGCATCATCTCTATAGACTTTGTAAGGTCTAAAGAGAATATTGCAGATCCTTTGACGAAAGGGTTATCTAGAGAGGTAGTTAGATCCACATCGAAGGGGATGGGACTCAAGCTCATAGAATAAATCGCCATGAAGGACACTCAACCTTGTGAATGGAGCTCCAAGATCAAGGTTCAATGAGATAACTAATTTTTGGTGATGTCGAGAGAGCACTATCTTTGTCCCTCCCTATGGTGTAACCGTATGATAGTGCTGCCTGCATGTTTTAGGATGATCTGTCAAGATCTTAATGAGTTCCATGGCTTTGCTTAAAGCGGAGTGTGGCAGGACACTCTTAATGGACTCACCTATGTGGATGTTGGAAGTGGGGCCGCTTCCTATGAGAATTTGAGCTTTTTCTCTAGAGACATTCATTAAGTCCGGGATTTAGCCCACGGCCAAAACGGGCACAACGGCAAGAGCTTGGCAGCTTTTTTTTCTTTGAGACATCAAAGTGTGGTTGTTATTTCTGAATTGCACTCACTGTTGACGGTTCAAGACATTGTGTTCACCGAAACAACAAGCAGTTCCGGTAACCTCTCACTATGTTAAGGTTCAATCTCTGGGACACCTTAGCCTAATATTGATGTATTATGTTTTCTCGTATTTCGTCGATATGTTTTATCATTCATGTGGGGGATTGTTAGAAAAAACGCTTTATACCAATTTTCCATGGACTATGTTTTGATCCTAGACCTATTGCCCATTAATTGTTTTTTCTTTGAATAGATAAAACAATAGTCCCACATTGACTAAAATCTAAAGAGTTTTAGACATAAATACCATAGAATTGGCTATAAGGGCATGGCCCTTGGGTCATTAGACTTTTGTGTTGGAGGGAAGGCTTAGACTAGGGCAAGGTTGCCTTTCCCGTACGCGCGGTGCTTCGCACAGAAGCACGCACGCCGCCGCCGTCCGTCCGGTCGGTCGGGTCGGGCTCGGGCTCGGTGTGGGTGTGGGTGTGGGTTCATTAGATCCTATCTTTTTGCTGAAACTTTTGGTACGTGTTTTACACACATGTAGAAGAATCTTCTTCTTTGTCTGCACATGTTTGTCTTGGCTTTCTTGTCTGTACGTGTTTGTCTTGCTTTCCTTGTCTGCACATGTTTGTCCTGGCTTTCTTGTCTGTACGTATTTGTTTTTGTCACACTTTTTTGACAACACACTGCTCTAAGCCTGACAAAAGCAACACTGTTTTTAACCCAACATTACCAGTATTTCTGTCATACGCATGGTTTGGTTGCATGCATTTTTCCTCTCGTTTGTAACGTCTTAAACACTATATAAGGGAGGAGTCTTGAGCTCATTTGAACAACAGAGAAACATCTCTTCTACTCTCCCCTGTTTCTGTAATTTTATTCTAGTTTCTCTGTTTTAAGTTTGCAAGCTCTAAGGGTACCCTCTTTGTATGCTACATTGAGGGGTACTATGTAGTTGTATCCTGGAGGTGACTCGCCAACTGCTGTAGCATCTCAGGGAGTGGCAGGCGATATTGCCTTTAGGACAGCGTAGTTACGTGCCTCTACATTTTCTGTGCAGCCAGCAACATTTTTTGAGCTAAGTATCTTCTTCTCAGTTACATTATTAGTTTTCCAACAATCTAAAGGCAATATCCTCTTTACTATATTTTGTAACAACATGGGAAAGAGTACTGTAGACAAACCCCCAAAGTTTAGTGGCAAAGACTTTAAACGATGGCAGTCCAAAATGTTATTCTTCTTAAAAGACCAAAGGCTAGATGAAGTTGCCTTAGAAAGACCCTCAAGAAGGCTTCATGACCGTGGTTATGAAGATAGACTGGATAGGTGGACTAGGAAAATTACATGTGCAAAAACCATATTCTTAACTGTCTGGATGACTCCTTGTACGACTTTTATAATGCAAAAGAGAATTTTACTGCTTTTGATTTATGGGAAGCCCTAGAAGAAAAATATCTTGCTGAGCTGCTGGAAGCAAGAAGTTCTTGGTGGCTAGGTTCCTGGAATATAAGATGACTGATGAAAAGCCTGTTGTAGAACAATTCGTCGAACTCCAGCTACTCATCAACGAAATTCTTGCTGAAGGCATGCATATTGATGAATCTCTACAAGTATCTGCAGTGAAAAGCTACCACCCTCATGGAACGAGTACAAGAGGAGGCTGCGACACAAGAATCGCGAAATCACCATGGTGGAGCTGGGGAAAAAGATCCAGGTGGAGGAACTTCTGTGCTGCAAGGACAAATGATGCTGAGCAAAGACATGTCAACAAAGCTCATGTCCTGGACGATAATGCTGCGTCAAAGAAAAGGCACGGAGAATCCAGCAAAAATGGTAAACGTAACAAACAACGTAACTCCAAAGGTAACCATCTTAAGCCAAAGGGTGGTGTCTCCAAAAACACCATCAAAGGCGACTGCTATAACTGTGGGAAAACTGGTCATATGGCCAAAGATGCAGGGCACCTAAAAAGACCAAAAATGATCCTAAACAGAAAAATAAGGCAAACGTAGTAGATGATTCTGGATATTTTACTGGCATGGTGTCTGAAGTCAACCTTGTCTCTAATGTGACCAATGTGAGAGACTGGTGGCTTGATTCTGGAGCCACTAGGCATGTCTGTAATTCAGAAATGCTTTCTCCTCCTATAACAAAGTAGGAGACGATGAGAAATTGTTTATGGGAAACTCTTCTACCTCTAAAGTGGTGGAAAAGGCAAGGTTGAATTGAAACTCACTTCAGGAAAAACTCTCGCATTGAATGACGTGTATCACGTCCCGGACATATGCAAGAATCTTATCTCAGAAACCATCTTACTTGGGAAAGGTTTTAAATTTGTAGCTGAGTCTAACAAGTTGTAATCTCTAAGGTGGTGATTCGTAGGAAAAGGATATGTCACTGAAAACATGATTAAGCTTAGTGTACTTTCTTTGAACTTGAATGACAATGCATCTTCTTCTGCTTATGTTTGTGACTCCTCACATGTTTGGCATGATAGACTAGGACATGTTAATTTCAAATCCATTGAAAGACTTGCTAAATTAGGATGCAAGTCTCTCTGCATGCTATATCTTGAACCGAGTTCCATTTAAGAAATCCGACAAACTTTATATGAGTTATGGAAAGGAAGACAACCGTCCTATGCATACTTTAAAGTGTGGGGGTGTTTGGCCAAGGTGGCCACTCCTCGTTCCAAGAAAACCAAAATAGGACCTAAAACTGTAGATTGTGTTTTCCTCGGATATCCTGAGCACACTAGTGCTTATAGGTTCATGGTAATTGGTGAGAACACCATAATGGAATCCAGAGATGCAGTGTTTTTCGAACACATTTTCCCTTTAGGGTCTGGACCTCATAAAAGGGTCCGCGATGATCTCTCAGATGTTCCTTCGACTAGTCAACCCCCGTCTCTAGATGCTGAAACCGAACCTAGAAGAAGTAAGAGGGTCAGAACCGAGAAAAGTTTGGTCCAGATTTTGTGACTCTTACGGTAGAGTCTGAACCCCAAACTTAAGGAAGCTATGACCTCCCGGAAGCTCCCTTCTGGGAAGAAGCTTCAAATAATGAGTGGGATTCCATTCAACAAAATGAAACTTGGGACCTTGTAGACTTACCTCCTGGTAGTAAAACCATAGGTTGCAAGTGGGTCTTCAAAAGGAAACTTAGAACAGATGGAACTATAGAAAAACACAAAGCTAGGTTGGTAGCTAAGGGGTACAGACAACAGGAAGGATTAGATTTCTTTGATACCTATTCACCGGTCACTAGAATCACTTCTATCCGGATGCTGATTGCTTCTATTTTGATTTGCATATACATCAGATGGATGTTAAAACTGCTTTTTATATGGTGAATTGAATGAAGAAATTTATATGGACCAACCTGAAGGTTTTGTTGTGAAAGGTTTGAAGATAAAGTATGCAAACTGAAAAAATCTTTGTATGGTTTAAAACAAGCACCTAAACAGTGGCATGAAAAATTTAATCATGTAATGATATCTAATGGCTTCAAGGTTAATGAATCTGATAAATGTGTTTACATTAAATCTGTGGATGATTCTCATGTTATTGTGTGCCTATATGTTGATGATATGCTCATATTAGGTAGTAACCTTGATAGTATTAATACCACTAAAAGCATGCTTAACGAAAACTTTGACATGAAAGACTTAGGCCCTGCTGATGTAATCTTAGGGATGAAAATCAGAAAGATGTCTGATGGATATAGTCTTAGTCAATCTCATTATGTTGAAACTGTGCTTAAGAGATTTAATCATGAAAATGCTAAACCTGCAACTACTCCTTATGATCCCAATTGCAAATTGAAAAAGAACAAGGGTGAGGGTATTTATCAACTTGAGTATTCTCGTGTTATTGGCAGTCTTATGTATTTAATGAACTGTACAAGACCTGATATTGCCTATACTGTGAGTAGATTAAGCAGGTACACTTGCAACCCTGGGAGGATCACTGGAATGCTCTCTACAGAGTTCTACGGTACCTGAGAGGAACTTCAAACTATTGCTTAAGTTTTGGGAAGTATCCTGCTGTGCTAGAAGGGTATGTGATGCTAACTGGATATCAGACTCAGATGAGTGCAAATCCACTAGTGGGTACATCTTCACACTTGGTGGTGCGTCTGTGTCATGGAAGTCTACCAAACAGACATGTAGCCGATCCACCATGGAGTCTGAGTTTATAGCCTTGGAGAAAGCTGGAGAGGAAGCTGAATGGATACGAGGTTTCCTGGGTGGAATTCCACTCTGGCCCAAGCCTGTGTCTTCGATCGCAATCCACTGTGACAGTCAAGCTGCTATTGGATGCGCAAAGAATAGTGTATACAACGGAAAGTCTATACATCTTCGAAAAGACACAAGACAGTGAAACAACTACTCTCTACTGGCATCATCTATAGACTTTGTAAGGTCTAAAGAGAATATTGCAGATCCTTTGACGAAAGGGTTATCTAGAGAGGTAGTTAGATCCACATCGAAGGGGATGGGACTCAAGCTCATAGAATAAATCGCCATGAAGGACACTCAACCTTGTGAATGGAGCTCCAAGATCAAGGTTCAATGAGATAACTAATTTTTGGTGATGTCAAGAGAGCACTATCTTTGTCCCTCCCTATGGTGTAACCGTATGATAGTGCTGCCTGCATGTTTTAGGATGATCTGTCAAGATCTTAATGAGTTCCATGACTTTGCTTAAAGCGGAGTGTGGCAGGACACTCTTAATGGACTCACATATGTGGATGTTGGAAGTAGGTCCGCTTCCTATGAGAATTTGAGCTTTTTCTCTAGAGACATTCATTAAGTCCGGGATTTAGCCCAAAGCCAAAACGGGCACAACGGCAAGAGCTTGGCAGCTTTCTTTTTCTATGAGGCATCAAAGTGTGGTTGTTATTTCTGAATTTCACTCACTGTTGGAGGTTCAAGACATTGTGTCCACCGTAACAACAAGCAGTTCTGGTAACCTCTCACTAAGTTAAGGTTCAATCTCTGGGACACCTTAGCCTAATATTGATGTATTATGTTTTCTCGTATTTCATCGATATGTTTTATCATTCATGTGGGGGATTGTTAGAAAAAACGGCTTTGTTATGCCAAATTTGCATGGACTATGTTTTGATCTCTAGAACTATTTCCCACTACTTGTTTTTTCATTTGAATAGATAAAACATTAGTCCCACATAGACTAAAATCTAAAGAGTTTTAGACTTAAATACCATAGAATTGGCTAAAAGGGCATGGCCCTTGGGTCATTAGAATTTTGTGTGAGGGGGGAATGACTAGACTAGGGAAAGGTTGCCTTTCCCGTACGCGCGGTGCTTCGCACAAAAGCACGCACGTCGCCGCCGTCCGTTCTGTCGGTCGGGTCGGGTCGGGTTCGGGTTCGGGTGTGGGTGCGGGTGTGGGTGTGGGTTCATTAGATCCTATCTTTTTGCTAAAACTTTTGGTACGTGTTTTACACACATGTAGAAGAATCTTCTTCTTTGTCTGCACATGCTTGTCTTGGCTTTCTTGTCTGTACGTGTTTGTCTTGCCTTCCTTGTTTGCACATGTTTGTCCTGGCTTTCTTGTCAGTACTATTTGTTTTGGCAACACTGTTTTTAACCAACACACTGCTCTAAGCCTGACAAAAGCAACATTGTTTTTAACCAAACATTACCAGTATTTCTGTCTTACGCATGGTTTTGTTGCATGCATTTTTCCTCTCGTTTGTAACGTCTTAAACACTATATAAGGGAGGAGTCTTGATCTCTTTTGAGACATAACAGAGAAACATCTCTTCTTCTGCTCTCCCTCTGCTTTCAGAAAATAAGTTTTTATTTCTAGTTTCTCTGTTTTTAGCTTTTGCTAACACTGCCAAGTTTTAAGGGTACTCTCTTTGTATGCTACATTGAGGGGTACTATCAGTAGTTGTATCCTGGAGGTGACTCGCCAACTACTATATCTTCTCAGCGGAGTAGCAGGCGATATTGCCTTTAGGACAGCGTATCGTATACGTGCCTCTACATTTTATGTGCATCTCCAGCAACATCGGTTTGAGCTAAGTATCTTCTTCTCAGTTACATTATTAGTTCTTTTTCAACAATCTAAAGGCAATATCCTCTTTACTATATTTTTTGTAACAACATGGGAAAGAGTACTGTAGAAAAACCCCCAAAGTTTAGTGGCAAAGACTTTAAACGATGGCAGTCCAAAATGTTATTCTTCTTAAAAGACCAAAGGCTAGATGAAGTTGCCTTAGAAAGACCCTCAAGAAGGCTTCATGACCGTGGCTATGAAGATAGACTGGATAGGTGGACTAGGAAGAATTACATGTGCAAAAACCACATTCTTAACTGTCTGGATGACTCCTTGTACGACTTTTATAATGCAAAAGAGAATTTTACTGCTTTTGATTTATGGGAAGCCCTAGAAGAAAAATATCTTGCAGAGGCTGCTGGAAGCAAGAAGTTCTTGGTAGCTAGGTTCCTGGAATATAAGATGACTGATGAAAAGCCTGTTGTAGAACAATTCGTCGAACTCCAGCTACTCATCAACAAAATTCTTGCTGAAGGAATGCATATTGATGAATCTCTACAAGTATCTGAAGTAATCGAAAAGCTACCACCCTCATGGAACGAGTACAAGAGGAGGCTGCGACACAAGAATCGCGAAATCACCATGGTGGAGCTGGGGAAAAAGATCCAGGTGGAGGAACTTCTGTGTTGCAAGGACAAAAGCCTGATGCTGAGCAAAGACATGTCCAACAAAGCTCATGTCCTGGACGATAATGCTGCGTCAAAGAAAAGGCACGGAGAATCCAGCAAAAATGGTAAACGTAACAAACAACGTAACTCCAAAGGTAACCATCTTAAGCCAAAGGGTGGTGTCTCCAAAAACACCATCAAAGGCGACTGCTATAACTGTGGGAAAACTGGTCATATGGCCAAAGGCTGTAGGGCACCTAAAAAGACCAAAAATGATCCTAAACAGAAAAATAAGGCAAACGTAGTAGATGATTCTGGATATTTTACTGGCATGGTGTCTGAAGTCAACCTTGTCTCTAATGTGACCAATGTGAGAGACTGGTGGCTTGATTCTGGAGCCACCAGGCATGTCTGTAAGTTCAGAAATGCTTTCTACTCCTATAACAAAGTAGGAGACGATGAGAAATTGTTTATGGGAAACTCTTCTACCTCTAAAGTGGTAGGAAAAGGCAAGGTTGAATTGAAGCTCACTTCAGGAAAAACTCTCGCATTGAATGACGTGTATCACGTCCCTGACATATGCAATAATCTTATCTCAGAAACCATCTTACTTGGGAAAGGTTTTAAATTTGTAGCTGAGTCTAACAAAGTTGTAATCTCTAAGGGTGGTGACTTCGTAGGAAAAGGATATGTCACTGAAAACATGATTAAGCTTAGTGTACTTTCTTTGAACTTGAATGACAATGCATCTTCTTCTGCTTATGTTTGTGACTCCTCACATGTTTGGCATGATAGACTAGGACATGTTAATTTCAAATCCATTGAAAGACTTGCTAAATTAGGATGCATTCCTAAAATAAACATTGACAGAGGTCATAAATGTGAAATTTGTGTTGAATCTAAATATGCAAGAAAACCCTTCAACAAAAGGGTTGAACGTAGTACAACTCCCCTAGAATTAATCCACTCGGATTTGGGAGATTTGAAATCAACACCAACTAGAGGAGGTAAAATAGTACATCACTTTTATAGATGATCACTCAAGATACTGTCAGGTTTATCTTCTTAGAAGTAAAGATGAAGCCTTAGACGCTTTCAAATTATATAAACTTGAAGTAGAAAACCAAAGAGGTGTTACTATTAAAAATCTTAGGTCAGACCGAGGCGGTGAGTATGTGATACCTGTAGGAGAATTCTGCAAACTTAATGGCATCATTCATGAAACTACTGCACCTTCTTCACCTGAGTCGAATGGAGTAGCTGAAAGGAAAAACCGAACACTCGTAGATATGGTGAACGCTATGTTAGCTAGTTCAGGGATACCTTCGAACCTGTGGGGGGAAGCAATTCTCTATGCATGCTATATCTTGAACCGAGTTCCATTTAAGAAATCCGACAAAACTCCATATGAGTTATGGAAAGGAAGACAACCATCCTACGCATACTCTAAAGTGTGGGGGTGTTTGGCCAAGGTGGCCACTCCTCGTTCCAAGAAAACAAAAATAGGACCTAAAACTGTAGATTGTATTTTCCTAGGATATCCTGAGCACACTAGTGCTTATAGGTTCATGGTAATTAGTGAGAACACCATAATGGAATCCAGAGATGCAGTGTTTTTCAAACACATTTTCCCTTTAGGGTCTGGACCTCATAAAAGGGTCCGCGATGATCTCTCAGATGTTCCTTCGACTAGTCAACCCCCGTCTCTAGATGCTGAAACCGAACCTAGAAGAAGTAAGAGGGTCAGAACCGAGAAAAGTTTTGGTCCAGATTTTGTGACTCTTACGGTAGAGTCTGAACCCCAAACTTATAAGGAATCTATGACCTCTCCGGAAGCTCCCTTCTGGGAAGAAGCTTCAAATAATGAGTGGGATTCCATTCAACAAAATGAAACTTGGTACCTTGTAGACTTACCTCCTGGTAGTAAAACCATAGGTTGCAAGTGGGTCTTCAAAAGGAAACTTAGAACAGATGGAACTATAGAAAAACACAAAGCTAGGTTGGTAGCTAAGGGGTATAGACAACATGAAGGATTATATTTCTTTGATACCTATTCACCGGTCACAAGAATCACTTCTATCCGGATGCTGATTGCTTCTATTTTTGATTTGCATATACATCAGATGGATGTTAAAACTGCTTTTTTATATGGTGAATTGAATGAAGAAATTTATATGGACCAACCTGAAGGTTTTGTTGTGAAAGGTTATGAAGATAAAGTATGCAAACTGAAAAAATCTTTGTATGGTTTAAAACAAGCACCTAAACAGTGGCATGAAAAATTTAATCATGTAATGATATCTAATGGCTTCAAGGTTAATGAATCTGATAAATGTGTTTACATTAAATCTGTGGATGATTCTCATGTTATTGTGTGCCTATATGTTGATGATATGCTCATATTAGGTAGTAACCTTGATAGTATTAATACCACTACCTAAACAGTGGCATGAAAAATTTAATCATGTAATGATATCTAATGGCTTCAAGGTTAATGAATCTGATAAATGTGTTTACATTAAATCTGTGGATGATTCTCATGTTATTGTGTGCCTATATGTTGATGATATGCTCATATTAGGTAGTAACCTTGATAGTATTAATACCACTAAAAGCATGCTTAACGAAAACTTTGACATGAAAGACTTAGGCCCTGCTGATGTAATCTTAGGATGAAAATCAGAAAGATGTCTGATGGATATAGCCTTAGTCAATCTCATTATGTTGAAACTGTTCTTAAGAGATTTAATCATGAAAATGTTAAACCTGCAACTACTCCTTATGATCCCAATTGTAAATTGAAAAAGAACAAGGGTGAGGGTATTTATCAACTTGAGTATTCTCGTGTTATTGGCAGTCTTATGTATTTAATGAACTGTACAAGACCTGATATTGCCTACACTGTGACTAGATTAAGCAGGTACACTTGCAACCCTGGGCAGGATCACTGGAATGCTCTCTACAGAGTTCTAAGGTACCTGAGAGGAACTTCAAACTATTGCTTAAGTTTTGGGAAGTATCCTGCTGTGCTAGAAGGGTACTGTGATGCTAACTGCATATCAGACTCAGATGAGTGCAAATCCACTAGTGGGTACATCTTCACACTTGGTGGTGCGTCTGTGTCATGGAAGTCTTCCAAACAGACATATATTGCTCGATCCACCATGGAGTCTGAGTTTATAGACTTGGAGAAATCTGGGGAGGAAGCTGAATGGATACGAGGTTTCCTAGGAGGAATTCCACTCTGGCCCAAGCCTGTGTCTTCGTTCGCAATCCACTGTGACAGTCAAGCTGCTATTGGATGCGCAAAGAATAGTGTATACAACGGAAAATATATACATCTTCAAAGAAGACACAATACAGTGAAACAACTACTCTACTGGTATCATCTCTATAGACTTTGTGAGATCTAAAGAGAATATTGCAGATCTTTTGACGAAAGGGTTATCTAGAGAGGTAGTTAGATCCACATCGAAGGGGATGGGACTCAAGCTCATATAATAAATCGCCATGAAGGACACTCAACCTTATGAATGGAGCTCCAAGAATAAGGTTCAATGAGATAACTAATTTTTGGTGATGTCAAGAGAGCACTATCTTTGTCCCTCCCTATGGTGTAACCGTATGATAGTGCTGCCTGCATGTTTTAGGATGATCTGTCAAGATCTTAATGAGTTCCATGACTTTGCTTAAAGCGGAGTGTGGCAGGACACTCTTAATGGACTCACATATGTGGATGTTGGAAGTGGGGCCGCTTCCTATGAGAATTTGAGCTTTTTCTCTAGAGATATTCATTAAGTCCAGGATTTAGCCCACGGCCAAAACGGGCACAACGGCAAGAGCTTGGCAGCTTTGTTTTTCTTTGAGACATCAAAGTGTGGTTGTTATTTCTGAATTGCACTCACTGTTGGATGTTCAAGACATTGTGTTCACCGTAACAACAAGCAGTTCCGGTAACCTCTCACTAAGTTAAGGTTCAATCTCTAGGACACCTTAGCCTAATATTGATGTATTATGTTTTCTCGTATTTCGTCGATATGTTTTATCATTCATGTGGGGGATTGTTAGAAAAAACAGCTTTGTTATACCAAATTTGCATGGACTATGTTCTGATATCTAGACCTATTGCCCACTACTTGTTTTTTCATTTGAATAGATAAAACAATAGTCCCACATAGACTAAAATCTAAAGAGTTTTAGACTTAAATACCATAGAATTGGCTAAAAGGGCATGGCCCTTGGGTCATTAGACTTTTGTGTGAGGGGGAAGGCCTAGACTAGGGCAAGGTTTCCTTTCCCGTACGCGCGGTGCTTCGCACAGAAGCACGCACGCCGCCGCCGTCCGGTCGGTCGGGTCGGGTTCGGGTGTGGGTGTGGGTGTGGGTGTGGGTTCATTAGATCCTATCTTTTTGCTAAAACTTTTGGTACGTGTTTTACACACATGTAGAAGAATCTTCTTCTTTGTCTGCACATGCTTGTCTTGGCTTTCTTGTCTGTACGTGTTTGTCTTGCCTTCCTTGTCTGCACATGTTTGTCCTGGCTTTCTTGTCAGTACGTATTTGTTTTGGCAACACTTTTTTAACCAAACACACTGCTCTAAGCCTGACAAAAGCAACACTGTTTTTAACCAAACATTACCAGTATTTCTGTCTTACGCATGGTTTTGTTGCATGCATATTTCCTCTCGTTTGTAACGTCTTAAACACTATATAAGGGAGGAGTCTTGAGCTCTTTTGAGACATAACAGAGAAACATCTCTTCTTCTGCTCTCCCTCTGCTTTCAGAAAATAAGTTTTTATTTCTAGTTTCTCTGTTTTTAGCTTTTGCTAACACTGCCAAGTTCTAAGGGTACTCTTTTTGTATGTTACATTGAGGGGTACTATCAGTAGTTGTATCCTGGAGGTGACTCGCCAACTGCTATAGCATCTCAGCGGAGTAGCAGGCGATATTGCCTTTAGGACAGCGTATCATATACGTGCCTCTACATTTTCTGTGCATCTCCAGCAACATCGGTTTGAGCTAAGTATCTTCTTCTCAGTTACATTATTAGTTCTTTTTCAACAATAACTACCACTAGTCATGTGGATATCTACCAAACTATTGTTTTTTAGAAACTTCCTGAAAATTTTCCTATTTCGATTACAACCCCCAACTCGATTTCTTTTAGAATTATATAAAATTGTATTCCAATCACCTCATAACACACATTGCCCTATGATTAGAAGCCTCAAATATTCAATCTCTTGCCAGAATTGATTATAATCAGATGAGTCAGTTGCCCCATAGACATAAGTAAATACCTAACTGAAACTATCAGTTGTGTTACGAAATTTTAAAGAAACTAAGAAAGTTCCCAACGAGCTATCCTCCACTGCAACCACTGAAGGATTCCACATAACCGTTATCCCCCCGGTTCTTTTCTCTGAAGGTGCCTAAAAAAATAATCATATCCATTGTTCCTCAAAATAACTCTTTTTGAATTGATACAATTGAAGCATTATTTATCCTAATAGCATTGAGAATTGCAGTTTATTTAAGGTCATCACCTAAACACCTAATATTTTATAACAAGATTTTAGAATCAACTGAAACCCTAGCATTTGAATTAGAGGAATCGGAATGAGGGGACCCATCACTTGCAGAATTACCTGAAACATCATCCATACTAACACCATGTTTGTTTACTCCTGACTCATCTGAGTCGTCTGGATCTGAGTGAAATCACCTGACTCATCTGGATCTGAGTCGATATGTTTGTTTTGAGTCAGATCTGACTCATCTGACTCGGGAATAAGTGAGTCAGTGGTTTGGTCCCATGAGTCAGGGGTATTTTGTTACCTGACTCAAATGAGTCCGAGTCAGGGGTTATGTCTGAGTCAGAGGTCGAGTCAGATCTGACTCAAAATGGAAAACAAACGGTCTGACTGCTGACTCGGTCCGAGTCAGGGGTTGACTCAGATTCAGACGCCGAGTCAGCTGCAAACAAACAAGTTCTAATAGTATTCCCTTTCTATTCAGCAACCCAATTCCCATCATCCGATGTCTTCATCAAATTTTTCAACACCATCATGATATATTTTTAAGATTTAATAATTAATCCTTACGAATGTCTCTTGGAATGATAGTATCACAATCTTCATGTGAGCTCTGAGACAGATTAGAACAACTGGTGGTAAGCAACTAGATGATATACCTAAAGTAGATTCTAAAATATTAGTTGCATTAGCCGACGGTGATGATGATACATCTTGATATGTTTTTTAACTCGAGGATGGATCTAACCACTCTGAGAAAACTGGGTCTTGACTCTGTCGGGAAACCAAACTCTGGTCCACATCCACACCCGAAGTTGTTTCCTTCCTATGATCAATTTTATCCACATTTTCCACAAAAGTAAAAGATTCATCCGACGAGCCATCTTCATTTGGATGATGGGCAAGTATGATAAAGCTATCTTTTACAGGACTAAACCTGATGGACCTCTAAATACGTTCTTTCTCATATACCGTTCCGCATCAATTGACTCGTTTGAGTCATGAGCGAGCCGAGAAATCAAATTTAGATAAAAAGCCGCATCCAAAGATATTCCTACCCTCTGGACCATATGTCGACTCAAATCCCAGTTCGATTTTCCTCTATAAGCAAGATGAGCTGACGAACTCACTGATTTGGAAGCTGACTCAGAGTTAAAAAGTGATTTTTCTACCCAAATTGAGTTGGCGCCAACCCCAAACCGATTTGAGTGATATAAATTTAAAAATTGGGTCCTCTTAACTTGTATACCGATACACATGTTAAGGTGCATTAAATTAACATTTTTTTTGCATTGGAAACAAGATTTGTTTGTTTTATTGCAATGAAAACAACAATTCTTTGCATTGGGAACATGGTTTGTTGTTTTTAGTGCAAGAATTACCAATTTCTAGTAGAATAAGACAAAAAAACACAATTTTCAATATCATTAAATAATTATTTATTAAACCTTAACATGTATACGGGTATAACAAAACCCTTAAAAATTTGAGGAAGGCTGAAGACACGCATGTGAGACTTTTTTCGCCGATTAATCCTCCATTTTTTTTTCGAATTTGCAAGCTCATCTCGAAAGACTTGTGCCACAATATTGTAATCTAACGGAACAACTACCGCTGACCCTAGTTTAGGTTTGACTATAAACTGACATTGATAAAACACAAAATCTTGATCATCATGAATCAAACCAGGAAAATGTGACTCTATCTCCTGAGCATGAATCAAATCATCATGAGACTTATTTTGGACACCAATCCTCTAATGTGCTACTTGCCGATAACCACATTCTTAAAATGATAATTAAAATGCACCTTCATTAAATGACTTAATTCCGGAGTCCATTCAATTGACACCCAGTAGTAACACTGTATGCTTTCAAGTTGACATGTTACTTGAATACTGCAATAGGTCAATCGAGAATGGTTCAGAGAATCCAAATACACAACCTTTAAAATACTCCATGGTGAGCAAATCCTTATGAAAACCGATTTGTCTCATAAACGCAAAGGGAGCCCTCTAATGCCAGTCCAGCGGTTAAGTTGATCTCGTACTCCAGAAAGCAACAAAGAATCACTAGTCTTCTACTATTTCAGCAGAATCTTGGATTTTCCCACACAGAGAATCATAGGTTGCTCCAAAGAATTATAACTTCAAGTGACTGAGACTCAAAAAAATCTTTATTCTCATTAATAGGATGCAACACAATATCACCAGTCCAATTGGAATGTTTAATAATTTCCCTAGCAATGTTAAACCAACTCATTGAAAGTTAATAACTTTGACAACAAGTCTTCTTGCATACGGATTAAAAGTGTCTTCTACTGAAATATTATTAAGAGAGGGAAAAACATTGTCTTCAATATTCACTTGCTCCACTTGCCGTTCTGATGGATTCAGATATTGCCAAAATTTCTTTAACACGACTCCAGCATTACCACTTGGAACACATATAAAACGAGATTTCGATTCCTTTGAGGGTTTAGATTTTGAAATCTTCATAAAAGTACCACCAGTGTTAGATAACACTTCAATAAGAAGAACCACTTCATTGAATCTCCTTGCCATTTCTGCTTTGGGTTTGAAATCCCCTCCACAACAGCTAAAGACGAAATCCAATCAACTGACTCAACAGGGAACAATGCCCAGTTCGAAAAACCTTTGAATCTTTTCAAAAATTTGAGTTCTTTCTTTTTACCTTTGGTAACCCATGAAAATCAAGAGGATTTCGACCTTAAAAATAAGGTTTTTAAACAGATGCTTAACCATGGTAGTTAAGCAAAAATAAAAGAAAAAAATATGAGCAAGGAAAAAGAGAAAAAGATTGTTTTCCAGTAGAGAAAACAAATTAGAGATGAGAAGAGACAAAATGAAACACTATGGTCAAAAGTTGGAAACGTAATCGAACTATACGTTTTCTGTTTTTTCAAAACACAAAACCATTATACGTTTACAACCTCTTCCCGCTAAAATTCGCCACAAGTAACGAATCGCTACGGAAAGAGGTGGAGTAAGCCACAGACTTATGGCTTGGAAAGAGGATGAGAAGACCCACAAGACCTAGCCTAATCAATATCCGGAAAGGATCCATTATTCACAATATTATTCTCATATTGTTTCATATTTTTGACACTAATTATTGTTATAAAACTTAAAGCTAATCATTGATAATGCTATTCTCACTATGAATTAAAGTTAATATTTTGATGATGTGTTTCTCTTACAAAACTCTAAATCGTAATTCTGATATATGAGATGAATTCCACCTATAATAATATTGTACCTCTGGTCTATGTGATGAGTTTTAACTATCATCAATAGTCCAAAGAAAGGTGGTGTTTGTAATGGACAAAGGACGACTGAGATCAATCGGGACTTGGACGGCAGAGATCTTGCCTCGGCCCGGAAAATAACTAACCCCTAACCTTGACTTTGCCCGACTCCTACTATTATTAATACCTCGGCCGCACATCGAGTTTCTAGGTATGCATTCGCGCAATCGTTTCGTTTTTTTTTTTTGTTTTCTTTTAATTAAACTTCAGCGGTCAATTGATATCGACACACTGGAAAGATAATTTTATCTTTCCTGTTATTTGGTAGTTAGTGGTCAGTGAAGTCTAGTCTTATATTACTGTAATTTCATGGTCATTGTTATGGACTTATGACATGCATCAATAAAATATATTATTGTTAATTGATTGAATAGTTTTTTTGTTCAAACTCGGGTATAGCTCCTACTCATGAAATTGATTACTTAGGTGTAAGACTCTTTAAGTAATGTAAGAAGTTACTAAGGTTTACTAGCCAATTGCATCAATAGAAATTCACGGAAACTAAAGAGATTTGGAAGATACTCTAAGAATGGAGTGTAAGTCCCACTTAGATGATTTCTGTTGGGAATATATGTTTTAAAAACATTATTTATTTCCAATAAATTAGTGTCTCATCAAAATGGTTTTAATATGAAAATTATTCTTCATCTTAAAGAATAAATTTGTTTTGAGTTAATGTCAAAAACCGTTTTTTCTTGAATGAGTTAATGATGTCAATTAACATCTAAATAATGTTTTTCATTTAAGATTATATTTATTTCTTTGGTTATTAAAAATCAAATTTTGATGAAAAAGAATTAGAAGAGTTTTATAAGCCTTTTTATGATGGAGAGTTTTCTTTTATGTTCTTGAGTTTTAAAGAAAAAATGAATTTGTGTGAGAAAGAAAAACAAGTGTGAGATCATCCTTAATTTTTCTAAAAGTGTTTCTGAGCAAGTATGAAGTGTAGAAGTTTCACATTCTCTCATCGTGCAAGAGTGATTGTGTAAGAGATTGAACTCGGTTGTTTTATCCTGAGGACGACGTGACATTGAAGAACTGCTTGCACAATCTTGGGCAGAGCCGCGAAACGTCTTAAAGAAAGCGACCTAGTCCACGACTTCGCCATAACATTTTGTTTGTTTGGTTTTTATGATTGTTTTGCAGCAGCAATTGTTCCAATATTATCACCAAGAGTGGTGATAGTAATACCATTGAACTTGGGCTATTGGTTAGTAAACTATATGAATCGTCTTCACTTCGGCATAAAAAAGGTTCTTATAAGTGAGGACAAGAGGGTTTCTATGAGTTACCATCCAATTGCATCACTTGAGATTCGCAAAAACCTTTCCAACTAATGGGACATGTTGATTGGTTTACCTGCATCATGTGGTGACTCATCTGTATTTCACGATAACATTTTGGTTAAGTTCACCCCCTCATCCACTTCAAAGTTTTTGTGTATTTGTTGACATGTCGTAGACCGTCCTGAATTGACTCACACCATAAAGGTTATTCGAGACAGATTGACAGGTCTTGCAATTCTACTCTATATTGTAGATTGTTGGTGACTCAGGTAGCTTATGATCTGAGAACATACTCCAAAGGTATTATCTTTGGCATCATTTCATCAATTGTTTGAGGACGAGACTCGGGATATTCTTTTGTTCTGCAGGGAAATTCTTTTATACAATTATTACAGTTAGTCGGTATCAACAGTCCTCATCTCTTAATGCTTGTGTTTTTGAGACGGTACCTATAAGCTACTGGCCAAGTGCTTCAAATGAAATTGCTTCGGGAAGTACCTTTTCGTAACCATTTTATTGTTAGTAAAAGGGGAAGGTTTTGCAACTTGTAAACATTCTTTCGAGTTTAACTTTGATCTGTTGGCCACATAAGGCTTTCGAGTTTAAGTTTTCTGAAACCCCTAGTGTTAGGTCTTCACGGTTTGAGTTTTCTCTTTGCCTTTGGACCTTTATTCATCCGTCCGTCATTGGCTTCGGGTTTGCTCATTCATAGTTCTCATGGCTTCGAAGAAGCTAATCCCGAAACAGCTATGAATTCTTTCAATGTTTAATTGCTTTGGGTGTTGAGGGCGGAGGCGAGTAGAGCAAGGTGAGGTGGCTGATGAAAAACAGTGATAGTACCCGCAGATGACAGCGGGATGATAGTTTGATGGTGGGCGCGGATTCTAATGGTAGTGGTTATTTCGAGTTGAAGTTTGTTTTTGAATCGGTTGTCGCTGTTATCCGTGATCGAGATGATCATGATGATGTGTCGATGGTGCAATCGAGAAAAGTAGGAGCATGGGTTGTTCTCGAGAAGATGGTGAGAGTCTGTGGTGTTTTATCATCATCGTAATTGATTAATAGTGAAAGTTCAAGTATTGGCCTGTCGTGATGTTGTTGGTGCCGATGTTGGCAGTGATAACGAGTTGGAGATGTAAGAAAAGATGGAGAACCCGAGTAAGCTACTATTTCCATTCATATTGGTGTCATCGGTATTGTCTTTCACAGATTCCTTGTTCATCATTTCCATCCTCTTCTTTCCGTTCCAAGCTTCAATGTTGGTGCAACTAAGTAAAGGTGGGAGACAGTTGAGAGGCTCTCTTACGTAAACTTCTTGTAAACAGTTACCTTCCGGCAGTAGACTTAATCTTTCATTTACAACTTCAAATGTTGCATAAAGCGGATCTGAGTACAAGCAGCCATGGAAGCTCAGTAGTTAGTGCGCCGAAAATAATGGGCATCTTCGGGTTTAGTATTGATGACTTTGGATGTTGATGGTCGAGAGTGATAGTGGCTTCGGATGACGATGATGCTATTCAGTTGGAGCCAGTTTTGTGGTGTCTTCGATATGTTGTCACCCAAGGTTTCTATGAACTCGAGTTTTCCATCGCATTGAAGATATTAGGAAAGATGATATTGCTGGTAATGGTTCCATTAACTTTTTCTTTGATTTTACGCAGGCTATGTCTTCGGAATCCATTTCTGCATGTGGGAGTTCCCAATGGTTTCCGATTTGAAGATGAGGTTTTGGTGGTGATTACTGTTGGATATGGGAATAGCAGAGCTAATAATGGAGACTCGGGGTGAAAATTAAATGAATTTCTCCGGGGTGAAAGTTAAATGAATCTCACCCCCGTTGATGATTGAATCTTCAGATTTAATTTCGATGATGCCTCTTATTGACTCCGGCATTTAATCAATGAAGATAGTAGCGTCCTCGGATGACGGCGGGATGATGGTTTTGATGGAGACTTCGGATGACGATGGTGCTATGTGATGCTTTCGGTGTTTTCTCACCCGGGGATGTTATCAAATTGAAGTAGTAGTGTCTGCGGTTGACAGTGGAGTGATGGTATGACAATGGAATGGATTTTCGGTGGTGGTGATTGTTGCTATTCATTTTATGACCCCCGGTATTAATGGGATGAAGATGGGAGCCGGGGTAGGAGTGGCCAGATATTACACATCCTAATTTTGATTCCAAAATAATTTGTTAAAAAAAGCATTTCTTTATCATTTGGTTTGCAGTTTATTCCACCATCAACTTGTCATTCGTAAAATATAGAATTGAATTATGAGGGAGGGGGGAAAACTTATCTTTCTGATCATTTTGATAATTATAACCAAAAGCGGATACACAGTAGAGTTGCTGACATTGGCCAGAAGATATTCGACGAGATTGAAGTAGAACAAAACCCGAGGAATCCATTGCTTTACTCATTCAAGTTTTGTCGTTTTATAAGTGGCAAGTTGAGTTTTACGTACAACCAGGGAAGAATTAATATATTAGTATCATAAACTTAGCTGATTTTTTGATGCATCTCCGGGTTTAGTCGATGCCATGAATGATGAACGCGGATGAACACTGTCATTGCGGGAGGTAGGAGACCCGATGTTGCTTACTTCTCCTCATTGCTGGTGACATTTAGGCCTTCCGGGTTTAATGTTGATGATGATGTTATTGACTACAACAGTTAACAGCGGAAAGTAGTAGTGCTTTCGGCTGACGGTGGGGTGATGGTATAGACAGTTGATGGTATAAGGTAGTGGCGTCTGCGGGTGACAACAGATTGATGGTTTTGATGGCGGGTGAGGATTTTGGTGTTGGTAGTTATCATTTGTTAGATGTATGAGCGGCAGAACTCATAATGGGTAACGTTGATGCTATGTAGTTGAAGAGGTTCTATGATATTCTCGATATTTTGTCACCCGGGGATGCTTTGTGGCAGCAGGACCATGGCATCTTCATTCATGTCAACATTCCTTAGTGATCCGGGGTAGCTCTGGTGGTTGCACATTGAGAACCCCTCTCTGTAGAATTTATACAAACACCTGGCGTGCAAGCAACAATTCTTTACTGTTCCGGCTTTTCTCTGCTAAATCATGAATCAAAAAATGGGTTAAATCCAGTAGAATGATTTGATGATTACAAGAGCAGTGACTTCAAATCGGAATCAAAAACTATATAGTATAAGAAACCTAACATATTTTGTTCCAAAGTTTGATTTTGAAACAGTCAAAAATAATTGCAGAATCAATAAGTACGATTTTAATTAAGAGATTAGGGAGTCAAACTTATCTTTATGATTTTTCATGTGGAAGGAATTTGTAGAGAGATTTTGCTGGCAGTGGCTCACATCAATTTTTTTCTTTTCTTCGTTACAACGTTGGTTACTTTTGGAGTTCACTATATGTGGGAATTGCCGATGATTCCCGTTATAGGTGATAGGGCCGTGAAGAATGATGTCTTCAGGTAAGGGTTAAGCATTTTAATTGATGACCCCGACATTAAATTGAGGATCCGGGTATGAGAGAGAAGCATGTAAGGTTGTTTTTGTGGTCAGCTCGTGTTGGCGGAGCTGTGAAAGATGGAAAGCATACATGACGTTATCGGGGAGAAAAAGAAATGGTGACGATGGTGCTATTTGGATTGAGAGTTCTGTGAATCTGTGATGTTTTCAGGGTTTTCTGATCAAGGGTCTATATTAGTAATGTTGGATAAGAGGTTGGTATTTTTCCGGGGTAAGGATGGGTCCGATATTGGTATTGAAGATTAGTCCCCAGTAAAGTCGCCAAATGTAAATACCCAAATATTATTATAGGGTTATGAGCAGACTTATCCCAATACACAATACCATTTCCTAGAGAACTCTTTCTCTCTCTTCTAAGATATTCTATGAGCTCTACATTCTTTCCTCTTGGGAAACCTCCTTTTATAGAAAAAATTGGCTTAGTGTTGACCTCAAGAGGACAACCTCCTTACAATATGAACTTTACTATACAACAACATCTCTTTACTACGGGCATACCCATACTGTCAAATTCAGGTGTTTACACAACTCAACGAATAAAGTGCTCTTACATGTTACCAGCCAATTACATAAAGTAGGAAAACTGCAGTAACAGTCAGTAACTTATATGGATATCACCAAGGCTTTTAGGTGGAGCTTCTGTTATATTAGACACCCAGCCGGCTGAATTTTATAATGTCCAACATTTGGTGCTCAAGACCTACCCGTGTAAGGACTGCCCACGTTCGCTTCAATATTCTACCCACTAACGAATTCTCCAAATATAGAATATGTTTCCTTGCTGCCACACCTTTACTTACTTGGGTTTTTCCTAGCTATGAGTTTTTGCCTACCTTTTTCTTTAGCGTATTTGACGAATTGAAAATTTGGCAGTAGGAACTTTAACATTGTAAAGAGAAATTTAGGATGGGCACCACAAAATTGCAATATTATATGGGTGCGGGCATTAGCAAGATCCAGGTAGGTGGCTAGAAAGGATATTGACATGGTTCTGTCACAGGTAGAACATGTAAAAACATGGTCTAGACAAAGAGCTCAAGAGCGACGCGTTTTCCATTTCTTAATACATGTGCAGAGGTAATACGGTTGCCACTCAATATGTATCAAACCATAGTTCTGCTCGTATTCTTCTCAGTTTTGGAAGCTCTTTATTGTAAAACGGTGGGCTAGTACTTCTCAGAAATCAGTCAATTTGTTGAGCACTCCAGTTTAATTACTTTACTCAATCTCAGTTTGCATAAAATAGTAGTTGTATTGTTACTTGGGTTTATAAGTGTGTGTGTAAGTATTACAAATTTATTTCTGATAATAGACCTTTCATAAGCATCGGAACATGCACGAACATATAACCATTAAGCCAAGAAATATTACAAACTTCCAATTTTCAGTTATTGTTTCTCTATCGATATTTTATCAACTTTAAAATTTGCAAACTTCAATTTCATGGTAGACTCTCGAAAGACATCTAATTTTAAGTTTTTACTTTGGCAGTGGGTGAATGCGCAGTCTGTAAGAAGTGAAATAATATCATTGTTACGGTTCATACTAACAAATTGTTTGAATACTAACAATTTTTTTGAGTGAGATTATGTGGTGCCGACTCTCATCAAAAGATTAAGCCGAGGCCATAAGCCAGGATGATACCGAATAACATAAATAGGTAAGGAGATGAGAAATAAAAAGAACCATACCATGAGTTGTTAGTTTTCTAGTTTTTGGGCAGAATGGCCTAGGTTTGAATAAAACGAAAACAAAGTGTCACAGGAATCGAGGGGCCGAGGCTATGCATTGACAGAGACGGTGTATGGGTAAATGAATTGTGTGTTTACATGAAAAATGTGAACACCATCCGAAACCTAGATTACAGTATTTAATACTAGTCCCATATTTTTACTGTCCCATCAATTACCGCTTCATTTTCGCAACTTAACCCCCACTCGCTCTACGAAAACAGCATATACTTAGGAAAACGTGGTGGGGTACTAGAACAGAACAACTCCCGCCACTTCACCTCTCTAACAGACCGTACGGCTTCATTTTTTTCTCATTTTTATTCCGTAAAATCTTACACCACCGCCATTAATAAGTATTTCAAGAGCTTCAGTCAAGAATTATCTCTTCTTGATGTTGTTTTTTACTGATGAGTGTTTCTTAATGTCCTCTATTAATGGAGTTGAAGACATTAATAAATCAGAAATGGAAGAAGAAAAACTATGTTTCTTAAATAATCCAAAAGTGGAGAAACTCTTGATTCATATGTTTGAATTGAATTACGATAATGCTAAATCATTGCTATCCCATGGTAAATATATAGGTATGATTATTGATTTCTAAATCTCTTCATTTCATTTTCCATTTATATTTAATTTTGTAAGAACCCTAACTAGTTTTACAATTACACTCAATTGAATCAATCAATTGGTTCATTCTTACACTTCTTAATTGTTGTTTGATATGTCAAACAAAGGGTTTGTTTCATATTCATTGATTGTGTTTAATATTTGTGGGTTTGCAGAAGCTGCTGAATCGTGTAATGTTATACTAGATAAGGTAGAATCTACATTACCAGAAGGTGTACCTGAAAACTTTGCTACTGATTATAAGTTGCAAGAGATAATTAGTAAGGCTGTTGAGTTGCTTCCAGGAGTATGGAAACTTAGTGGTAATTTTCATGAAGCAATCGCGTCGTACAGACGAGCATTGCTTAGGCACTGGAATCTTGATAAAGCGACTATTGCAAGGATACAAAAAGAGTTCGCTGTGTTTCTTCTTTATGGTGGTGTTGATGCTACCCCTCCAAAACTTCGATACCAAGTTGAAGGATCGTTTGTACCGAAAAATAATGTAGAAGAAGCTGTTCTTCTTTTGATGATATTGTTGAGGGACTCTTCTCTTAAACGGATAGAGTGGGACGCGTCGATTGTTGATCATCTTTGTTTTGGGTTATCTGTATCAGGGGGATTAGAGGGTTTAGCTAAGCAGGTTGAGGAATTTCTTCCTGGGGTTTTGGAGAGGAAACTAAGATATTACACTCTTTCCTTATGTTACCATGGTATGGGTGAGGATGTGGTTGCTTTGAATTTACTCAGGATACTCTTGAGCAAATCCGAGAACCCAAATTGCATAAAGGGTTTACTTTTGGCTTCAAAGATTTGTGGGGAGAACCCTAATTATGCAGTCGAGGGTGTAGATTACGCGCACAGAGCACTTACAGAGTTGCATGGAGGGTGTCCTCAGATGGCTAGTATTGCAAATTGCTTACTAGGTATTTCACTGTCAGATGAAGCTAGATGTAGTGTAATGGATTCTGAAAGGGTTAAAAAACATTTTGAGGCTCTCCAAGCATTAAAAACTGCTGAAAGAACAATGATAGAAAGGATTCCTAAAATTATATATCATCTTAGTCTAGAAAACGCTGACCAGCGGAATTTGGATGTTGCGCTTTCTTATGCAAAGCAGTTGCTGAAGTTGGAAGGTGAATCTAGTCTTGATGGATGGATTCTGGTGGCTCGCATATTATCAGCTCAGAAACGGTATTCAGATGCTGAAAACGTGATTGATGCTGCTCTTGACCAAACTGGGAAGTGGTCTCAGAAAGACTTATTGCGAACTAAAGCTAAGCTCCAGATAGCACAAGGTCGAGCGAAAAATGCTGTCGAGACATGTACTCTTCTCCTTGCTCTCATTCACGTCCAGAGTAGACGAACTGGAGTTCTTTCTAAGGTTTGATTTCTTTCTTTTTTTTTTAATTTCTTATTCTCCTAGTTTTAGAGCATGAATTGATTATAGTAGCTTTCCGGTTGAATAGTTAAGCAGACAAAGGATCTCTTGAAACAGTCAAAACTGACTCTTATGCAATCTTGTGCACAGTATATTGAAATATTTTTTCACTGGAGATCCCTAACAAGTGATATTGATTGTACATGTCCCGGATATTTATTGCAGGGGAACCGCAGCCATGAAAGAAGTTTAGAACTAGAGATATGGATTGATCTCGCTAAGATCTACATTAGCTTGTCACAGTGGCGGGATGCTGAAGTCTGTCTGTGTAAATCCAAAGCCATTTCTCCTCATTCTGCTTCTAGGTGGCACGCCGTAGGTATGCTGATGTTTTCCATTCTTTACCGTCTCAATTTTCATCATTTTTTACACTTTATAAACGGGTGACTGATAATTGTTAGGAGTAGTTTATTTTATTTATGCTGTAAATGTTTTCCTACGTAATCTATTAATTGGTGGATCCACGTTGCTAACTTCAGGAGTTCGATTTTAATGCTTATCACCATTACCTTTTCAGGTTTACTTTACCAAGCGAAAAGTCTCCATAAAGAAGCTCTAGACGCGTTCGTAGAGGCATTAGGCAACCAAGACACCTATGTTCCAAGCTTGATCTCTACTGCTAATATTCTCAGACAGAAAGGGAATAACCAATCAGTATCACTTGCTGAAACATATCTTAGTGCGGCAGTGCAGCTAGACAGAATGAACCATTCTGCTTGGTCCAGTCTTGGGTTGGTATACAAGCAAAGAGGAAAAGATTATAAGGCAACAGAGTGTTTTGAAGCTGCAGAAGTTCTTGAAGAATCTGCTCCAGTTGAACCCTTCAGATAACCATACTTGTTTAAGATGATACATATCTGCACTCTCCGGGAACTAAAGATACCGACACATTTACGTACACATATGCCCGTAAAGACATGCGTACACAAATTCATACATAATTAGATAATTACCCCGTTAGCCTTGGCCTTAAGCCACATTATCTGCTTGTTCCTCGCTTTCTTTCGAATGTGTTTCATTTTTTAATCTTAGTACTGTGGATAAAATCAACTCAGGAGTAGACGAATTTCTTCCCCTTTTTTCGGTAGAGAAGTCTCTCTACTAATTTTGCTTTTGGGGTGTGGAACGGCATGTTATAGTTACAGGTTGCCACCGGCAATTTAGTTACACTTCCCACAGAACAACATTTGGATTCATTAATAGTTTGAAAGTATTCATCTTTTTTTTTTGAAAGTGTTCCATCACACTACGACAAAGTATTATATCCATCAGAACCTTCTCTACAACGTACCTCTGACAAACTTATCAAAAGTTGATTTGCTATGAGAAGTGAGACAGGCAGACACGGGAAGGCTTACAACAAGCCTTGGAACCGAGAGTGTATGTTTGTGGGAGTACTACAGATTCCATACTGATTACCTACCTGATTTGAAATGAAAACTGCGATTGTTGATTTTTTATTTTTTTTTATAACAAAAACTTTATTAACAGAAACAAACGATTACAGAAAGAGAAAAGTTTGCCAATAATACAAGAGGGAGGCGGATTCAATCAGATACTAACAAGAGATGTTTTTCTGGCTAACTTAGTTGAGATATCAGCCGCCTCATTCGATCTATGTTTAACATATCTAACATTTACAATCATGTACATAAGATAGCATTTTCCAATTGATAGAAAAGTCTTGACCATTTACAGCTTCCACTAAGGATAAGTTATATGGTATCAACAAAACCTAGGTCATCAGTTAAACCTCATAATCGTGTTCCTCCTAAAAACAGGGATACTGATGAAACTGATGACGAGGATATGCCACAGTGCTTTAAGTGTAAAGGTTTTGGGCATTTTGCAAATGAGTGTCCAAATCGAAAAAAATACATTGGGAACACAGGTCTAGCTGCAACTCTTGATGAATTGTCTGACAACTATGATTCTAATGAAGACGAAAAGTCAAGTATTGCACTTCTTTGTGTAAATATTAATTTTGATAATTGTAGAAATACTTACATCAATCTTGATATTCTTTCAGAAGAAATCTCAACCGGTCTGGAAGAAAAAAATGAATCTACTTGTTTCTACTGGAAACTCTTTTTCTGATTTTTCAGGTTCCACTATGTGTCTAGCTGCCTACACATCTCGGGCATCTGAATCATCTTTCATGTTGACATGCTCTTATTGTTCTTTCAAAGCTCATGAACTTTCAAAGTGTTTTAAGTACAAACACAAAATGAGATATGTCGACAAACTTCAACGAAGAGCGAACTTGTTCAAAAATCATGAGAGGTATGTAAACGCATCACTTCTTCAAAGAAGTTAGTTTCCAAAGAAATGAATAGATCATTAGAGAAAAATTATGGTCTAAACACTCTGAGAAACAGGCTTTATGAATTCCTTTCGAAAAGGTTATGGTGGACAAATTATTGTTCACCCCAGCACAACATAATTGTGTTGGTTAGTGCATCTTGTCCATGTGCCTGATCAAAAGAGACAAGATTATGCACACCTCAGGCTTTAGGAAAAGAGATTTTTTTTGTTTTGATCTTCTCTTTTTAGTTTTGCTGGGATATGCAAGTCTGGAATTCGTTCCTCTTTTCATATCTAATTGATATTGGAAGGGACTTCACTGTTTAATCAATAAAAGAGGGTTATTCTCGATAATGCTACCCTCTTTAGGGTTGAGAGTTGTGTGTACGTGAACTTGTGTGTTTAAAGGTTCTGTAACCCTACATTATTTTTTCCTTCTCTAAAAAACTTTTTTTTTATCTCAAGACCACTTGTTGAGTCTGATTTGTGAATTCCTCCCACAATCTCATACGTGTATGGAGATTCCAAGCATTATGTCTTCTGATGAAAAAGTTGTTATATGATTGTTAAGCCATCAATCATGAAGGAAAAAAATAAATCTCCTCATGTAGCTTCAACTTTGAATAGAAAAAGGAGGAATGTAAGAAAACCAAGAGTTGTTCCGTCTAATCAACAGAAGTTCTCTGGGATTCTTGAATAATTGAAGGAAACAAGAAAGGAGATTCAGGAAATAAAGGCTTTTGTTTTTAGGACTCTCGAAATTCAGAAGGCCCTGGTTCGACATCAGTCTAAAAGGTTTGTTGGAATTAACTACTTTCTTCATGAACCTTATGTTCTTATGGATGTTGACGACAAGGAGTTCGGGGACGATAAAGAATTCTTTAGAGGTCTTAATATCCAGGAAACTTCTTATGAGAATTTTTTATTCTTGTGTTTAAGAAGGATAACTAGGGTTTCGAATAGTCATTATTGTTAGTACACATAGTTATTGCCAACGTTTTCATCTTGGAACGTTTTTAGATTTATTTGTTTAAATTATAAAGTTTATTTGGGAGATGATTTTGCAGTATTAATCTTTATGGTTTTATATATTGCAAATTGTTATGGGATATGTTGTTTACGTCTGTGAACCTTGACTGTCCCATACTTGTTCAAAAGTTAACTCTATTATATGTCGGTATGAAAGTATTGATAAAATATAGCATGAACTTTTGATTCCAAAAGTTAAGCCTTTTATGTCATTATGCAAATATTGATGGAAGAAAGGATGAACTTTTGGTTACAAAGATCAAGTCTAAAAATCATCTATCACTTGGAAAGTCTATTTCTACTCTATCTCCTATATTGAGACAAAAGTCGTATTACTATATAGTGGTCGATTATACACATTTGAGATTTCGAGCTGAGTTTAACTCGCTTACATATTTCTCGAAATATGTGTTGGTAAGCTTTCGCTTCAACCAAGTTCATCTTATATTCTTGACGAAAGTCAAAAGATGATCATGTGAAAATCGCGGAGTAACATCTTATATGGTTTGTGTGATACAATCATTTGGTGTAGACTTGGAATGTTTCGTTATGATTATTTCAATAGCTTGAAAATTGCTTTGATGCTAATAGTGTGTGAAAACGGTAATTGTCATCCTCTAAGAAAGTTTCAATGATTGAAATAGAGTTTAGAATACTTAACCATCATTGGATTATGAACATAGTGTGCATTCTTGCATGTATGTGATCCATGACCGGAACTAAAGTATGCATACCCGTATGCGTACTTGAAGTTGTGAAATTTCGTGTACCAAGTACACATACCGGTACGCGTACTTGCGTAAGGTATAGGTCCGGGAATTTTTGCTGAGTTTTGGAAGTGTACTTAAGTATGTGTACCCGTTCGCATACTGGTGAACCCAAACTCAGACCGGCTACTTAGATATGCGTACCCGTATGCATACTTGAGTGGCTAAAGTTCTAAAATCGGTTGGCTCATGAACTAATACATTTATATATTAAGGAATGCAGTCTTTGCAAACTGTGGATATAATGTTCATGAATTTATTCGAGTGAATCAAACCGATTTTGCTTCAATTGTGTTCTTGTATACTTCTATGAGGATATAACAATTGAACAACTCTTTAACTAGTTTCATTTGAGTCATTTGAACTAGTTATGGTTAAGATGAATAAGGTTGATATGAGAGTGTTCATATAGCTAACCTTGGTTAACTACTGTTGAGCCAACATGGTATACACGTTTAGGTACGGTTACTCAAACCTAAATGAGGGTACATTTCATTTGTGTATAACAAGTTAAGTTTGATCTAACGGTTGAAAGATATTAGCTTGAATCTAATCAGGTTTTCATCTAACGGTTAATATTGAATGCTTTGTTACCAAGGTAACTTAGATTGCAAACCCTGATTTGAAAATTATATAAAGGAGAACTCTAGCAACTGGGAAACCTAATCCCCACACCTCCTGTGTGATACTAGTTGCATAAGCTAGAGTCGATTCTCCTTTAACCTTAGGTTTTCACGAAACCCTATAGGTTAACGACTTAAAGACTTCATTGGGATTGTGAAGCCAGACCCAACTATTTTCTCTGTAGTTGTGTGTTCTGATCTTGCCATGTTCTATCGTATTGAGTACTATCTTCTCTAAGATTTTCTCGAGATTGATTCTCCGATAGGCAAGATAAAAACTAGTCACAAACATCTTCGTCTCATTGTTTGTGATTCCACAATATCTTGTTTTGTTAATCGATTAAGATTAGTGTGAGGTGATTGATAATACTAGGTTGTTCTTCGGGAATATAAGTCTGGTTCATCAATTGGTTCCTGTGCACCTTGATTTATCAAAAGACGAAACAAAAATCATAGGTATTTCTGTGGGAGACAGATTTATCTATTCCAATAGACTTTTGTATGTGAGACAAATTTGTTTATCAAGTCTTCGACTTTGGTTCGTAGCAACTCTTGGTTGTGGGTGAGATCATCTAAGGGAATCAAGTACGTAGTATCCTGGTGGGATCAGAGACGTAAGGAGTACGACTGTACCTTGAATCAGTGTGAGATTGATTAGGGTTCAACTACATTCCAGTCTGAAGTTCATTGGTAGTAGGCTAGTGTCTGTAGCGGCTTAATACAGTGTGGTGTTCAAAGCTGGACTAGGTCCCGGGGTTTTTCTGCATTTGCGGTTTTCCTCGTTAACAAAATTCTGGTGTTTGTGTTATTTCTTTTCCGCATTATATTTTGTTATATAATTGAAATATCACAGGTTGTGCGTTGAGATCAATCAATTAGATAATCCAACCTTTGGTTGTTGATATAAATTGATTGATACTTGAACATTGGTCTTTGGTACCGTTCAAGTTGTTCCACATAATAATCAGGCTCATGGATTTCTATCTGTTTGATTTGATGATTACATTGTGAAACAGAGATATAAAAACTTTGATATACTTTTCTCTAGATTGAGTTTGACTGTCTAGTTGATTCTCTTGAAAGTATATTGGAGTTTGTCTATTCAGATTGCCTAATGTAATATTGGGTGTGGTTGTTAGACCCCCGCTTTTTCAATTTGTATCAGAGTAGGAAAACACATTAATAACCTTATAAGTTTGTGTTTGTAGCGATCTGAATATGGACAGAAGTGCTATCTCTATAAACACACCACCATTCTTCGATGGCTCAAATTACTTATGGTGGAAAATTGCTACGCGTGCCTTTTTTCAAGCGCGTGATTTTCAATCATGGGTCTATGTGGTTAATGGCTATAATCCTCCGGAAGTTACAGAAGGCGATGTAACAGTTCCAAAGGATATTGGTAGATATGATGTTGCCGAGATTCTTGCTGCAAAGCAAAATTCTGATGGGTTAAACGCTATCATTCATGCCATTACCCCAGAGCCCCAGCATCATATGACTACTTGCACAAAGTATAAATATGCTTGGGATATCTTAGAAACCGTATTTGAAGGGAATACCTTTGAAAAGGAAGCTAGGCTTCAAAACCTAAATTATGATTGGGAAAACCTTCGCATGACAGATGAAGATTCTTTTGATAAGTATAATCACAAAGTGTCTAAAAATTTTAATGCATCTTTTGCATTGGGTAAGACTATTCTTGAAAAGGACATTGTGATGAAAATTCTCAGATCGCTGTCATCCAGATACGATTGTAAGAAGCATGCCATCGTTGAAGGAAATAACCTTACAACTCTTTCCAGAAATACTCTGGTTGGGAAGTTAATGATCTTTGATCATGGGCATACATCCAAATCCGGAAAGGATGTTGCTTTCAAGCACAAAAGAATACTAAATTACTTGACAAAAGTAAGAGTGCTTGCATCTCTGAAGATGATCTTTCTGAGATTGATTCATCAGATGAAGATCTTGAAAAATCAATCTCCTTGATCACAAGACAGTTTAGGGATCTTCTTTTGAAGAGAAGTAAACGGTTTTCCAGAGATAAACCTAAGTCATCAGTCAAACCTCATAATCGTGTTCCTCCTAAAAACAGATATACTGATGAAACTGATGACGACGATATGCCACAATGCTTTAAGTGTAAAGATTTTGGTCATTTTGCAAACGAGTTTCCAAATCGAAAAAGATACACTGGGAACAAAGGTCTATCTGCAACTCTTGATGAAATGTCTGACAACTATGATTCTAATGAAGACGAAAAGTCAAGTGTTGCACTTCTTTGTGAAAATATTGATTTTGATAATTGTAGCAATATATACATCAATCTTGATATTTTTTCAGAAGAAATCTCAACCGGTCTGGAAGAAAAAATGAATCTACCTGTTTCTACTGGAAACTCTTTTCCCGATTTTTCAGGTTCCACTATGTGTCTAGCTGCCTACACATCTCGGGGATCTGAATTATCTTCCATGTTGACATGCTATTATTGTTCTCTAAAAGCTCATGAACTTTCAAAGTGTTTTATGTACAAACACAAAATGAGATATGTCAACAAACTTCAACGAAGAGCGAATCGATTAGCAAACAAGCTCAAACTCATTCAAAAATCATCAGAGGTATGTAAACGCATCTCTTCTCAAAGAAGTTAGTTTCCAAAGAAAATAATAGATAATTAGAGAAAAAATTATGTTTTAAACACTTTGAGAAACATGGCTCTATGAATTCCTTTCGAAAAGGTTATGGTGGACAGATTATTTGTTCACTCCAGCACAACTTAATTGTGTTGGTTAGTGCATCTTGTCTCATGTGTCTGATCAAAAGAGACAAGATTATGCACACCTCAGCCTTTAGGAAAAGAGATTTTTTTTTTTGATTTTCTCTTTTTAGTTTTGCTGGGATATGCAAGTTTGGAATTCGTTCCTCTTTTCATATCTAATTGATATTGGAAGGGACTTCCCTGTTTAATCAATAAAAGAGGGTTATTCTCGACAATTCTACCCTCTTTAGGGTTGAGATTTGTGTGTACGTGAACTTGTGTTTTTAAAGGTTCCGTAACCTGAAAAGACGAGGGTACCCAAATATACCTCAATCTAAAACTTTTCCACCTATAAGTCCTTTTCCGAAAATGATTGTCTATGGACTGAGTCGAGACAATACAACTAATCGGTTCACAGTTCGTGTGATCTTCTGTGGATACAAGATCGAGACAATACAACAACGACGTATGTTTACTTGATAATAGGTTCGGACTTAACCAAACTCTAGGGATTGTCTACCAAGTAAAATAGGAATTAACGTTTGTGCGATTTACTTTAAATTATAATAAACACAATTATAATTGCGGAAAATAAAAGTAAATGACACAGCAAGATTTTGTTAACGAGGAAACCGCAAATGCAGAAAAACTCTGAAACCTAGTCCAGAATTGAATACTCTCAGAATTAAGCTGATATACAAAATCAAACCAACTTCGTATAGTTGAGACCAAGCTACTAAACCTATAGTTCACCTAGTTTCCTCAGTATCCCTGCGCCTCCAACTTGTTAATAAGTCACGCACTTGGAACAATTCCTTTGGTTCGTATTCCAAACAGTAAAGGAACAACAAATCTGTTCGGTAACAACTCTTTTCAAACAATGTGATATGAGTCTGACAAAGGCTCTTCTGTTTACCAATAAACTCCTTTGTCGGGTCCTTAGATAAATCTCTCAACAACCACCGAAGTAATTGTTAGACTATGTAATCAATAATATTAATCACAAATAAGTGTATTGATGCCGATCTACTCAACTAATCAATCCAATCTATCACAAAGATAAACCGATTATAGTTGGATCCCTTTCCAGCCGAAACAAGTATTGTGCACACCAAAGATTATGAACCCAAAAAGTCTTCTTGTCTTCGAATCTTTTTTAATCTTCAATCAGCACCTGCACACAATCAACTTGAATCTCTTGTGATCAATCACACACAGAACGGAGTCTGTTAACGTTGGATTATCACGAGACGTCTTTAGATCTACATATAGTCTAAAGATCTCTGTCGAAACTTCGATCTAGTTTGAGTGAATCTTATATCAGAATAGAAGATTCTCAAGCATAAACAAACTAAGTGCAATCAAAGTTCAACAACCGTTAGTCAATCAAATCAGTCGAAAACTAATATAAACTGCAATTATCTAGTTTCCCACCAACGGTACTAATAGAGCTTCTCAATCCCAAAGAAGTCTTTAAACTAAGCGGACGTAAGAGATTTCACCTAATTAGGCTACTTTCCTCTCCGAATAGGCGGCTCCACTAGTAACAACACAACTAGGTAGTTTTGTTGGTTCTGAGGATTAGTTTGCTAGAAATGCAAACTTGAATATTTATAGACAAGGAAGTTTGGACACCATGAAATTTCCAAAACCGAATATTCTCAAAGATATGCAATAAACACAAAATCGGTTTTCATAACTCCTGGAAATGCACTGTCCAAATATTGACCGAAGTCCCAATAGAAAAATCTATAATCAGTAAATGCACATTACTAATTATTATTTTCTAAAGATATGCATTTAATTGCTGAAAATTAAATAGCATATAAAAACTAAGAAACCTTAATTAAAAGATTCTCAATTTATTTTGATCCTGGGATTCTCCTTTAGCTATTAAGGAATATCTTTGAACAATTAATGATAAGAGTTATTGCACATGTTCAAAGTATGTCGACATCTTTACTTTGCAAGTCTTTTTTCATACTTACAATCTTGGAAACAATTTTCCACACTTCCAAACAAGTTTGGAATTGGTTCGTCTGAGTTCCAAGAACTATGCAATTGATTATCCTATCAAATCACCAATTATGGGTTTCACGGTTCTACCAAAACAAGTTCGGTTATACCTCCATGTGAGTATTGTGCATAGTCACACTAGTTACCAAAATTTGGTTGACTAGGTACTAGGATCGGTTCCCCACAACTTATGGTAACTACCTGTATTCAGTTGCACATGTCCATAGGATCGGTTCCCCCAAAACTACAAACTTGTTGCACATGTTCATAGGATCGGTTCCCCGATCTATTAAAAACGTGTTGTACCTCTTACAAGGATCGATTCCCTCTTGTAAATTTGTTTCACCTCTTACTAGGATCGGTTCCCCAATGACTAGATAAAAGTTGTTATTTACAAGGCATCGATCATACCATCTTGAGTGGTTACTTAAGATCGGTTTCACTAATAAAAGTCATACCAATACATAAGTCAGGCCTTGTGAATAGTTTTACCAAGATACATAAAAAAGTTTATGAGCGGTTATACTAAACACACATATTGGTAATTCAAAATAGATTTACAATGAATAACAATACCAATAATCCTAGCGATTTCCCTTTCGATTCACAAAACGAGTTTATGAACTTACTTCCTTTACACGAATGTAAAACATTGTTTCCTAGGATGAAATCTTCACTCATACCCATATATAATCACAATAGCATTCATATGATCATGTCGATGTCTTATATACAAGGTTTAATGGTTAAGCAATAAACCTCGTATTGTATTCCTTAATACTATGTCTAACTAGAGTATCATACACAGCTTCGCAGTTATGTTTTCAATATGCACGACTTGAAAGATATGTTAGGGAATGAAACAGTTCAAGTCAAATATTACTAACCTCAAGAGGAAGGATGATGTTGTCGTTGTAGCTCCATACTTCTTCACATTCTTCAAGTCTTCATGTAATACTTGTAAGTCTCATATCCTAACACTTTCAAGCTAACCTATACGAAGTTGACTCTAGTATATAATCAAGCGACTCTGTAAATGAGTTTTGATTCACTAAAATATGACAACCAAACTTGACATACCAACGCTTGGTGGGTTCAACCGAGTTATGCTCTAGTATATCTCAAGACCGCTTGTTGAGTCTGATTTTTTAATTCCTCCCACAATCTCATACGTGTATGGAGATTCCAAACATTATGTCTTCCGATGAAAAAGATGTTAATATGATTGTTAAGCCATCAATCATGAAGGAAAAAGATAAATCTCCTGTAGCTTCAACTTTGAAAAGAAAAAGGAGGAATGCAAGAAAACCAAGAGTTGTTCCGTCTAATCAACAGAAGTTCTCTGGGATTATTGAATAGTTGAAGGAAACAAGAAAGGAGATTCAGGAAATAAAGGCTTTTGTTTTTAGGACTCTCGAAATTCATAAGGCCCTGATTCGATATCAGTCTAAAAGGTTTGTTGGAATTAACTACTTTCTTCATGAACCTTATGTTCCTATGGCTATTGACGACAAGGAGTTCGGGGACGATAAAGAATTCTTTAGAGGTCTTAATATCTAGGAAACTTCTTATGAGAATTTTTTATTCTTGTGTTTAAGGATAACTAGGGTTTGGAATAGCCATTATTGTGAGTACACATAGCTATTGCCAACGTTTTCATCTTGCAACGTTTTTAGATTTATTTGTTTAAATTCTAAAGTTTATTTGGGAGATGATTTTGCAGTATTAATCTTTATGGTTTTATATTTTTCAACTTGTGATGGGATATGTTGTTTACGTCCGTGAACCTTGACTGTCCCATACTTGTTCAAAAGTTAACTTTATTATATGTCGGTATGAAAGTATTGATAAAAGATAGAATGAACTTTTGATTACAAAAGTTAAGCCTTTTATGTCATTATGAAAATATTCATGGAAGAAAGGATGAACTTTTGGTTACAAAGATTAAGTTTATTATATGTCATTATGCAAATAGTGATGAAAAATAGAATGAATCTTTGTTTATTCCGCAATATTGGTCTTTCCCTGATCCACATCCTTGTGTATGTATTGTGTTGCTCCACAACCTTTGTTTATGCAACACAGTACAAATTCATGACCGATTGAATTGATCATTTTCCTTGTGGTTAATTCAATTGAGATTTTCGGATACAAATTCATGTTTCATGTGATTTTGTTAATGTCCAAAGAAATCCTTCTTTTCTTGTAAAAGTAAGGTCGCTCTTGTTGTTCTTCCGGGAATGACATTTTATGGGGTAGAGTTCTTAATTGAACTTGTGCTTAATTGCCAAATCTTTGTGGGGAGTGCGGCTGTGGAATATTGTAGGAGTTATCTTGTATCTTTATAAACTCCTTGATGAATACGCTAAGTTTCGACTATGTGAAATCATTGAAACAAGTTGGTATGTTGTTCTCTTTTGGTCATGAAGTATCTCTATGAAAATTTCATGAGGATCCCACTAGTCTTCGTACCTTTGCCAATTTATATTGACAAAAAGGGGGAGAATTAATGTGTAGTTCACACTACAAATACATATGGTTTACGGATCATTATGTAAGGGGGAGTGGTTTTCACTGTGAGATGAAGTATTGACTAAGGGGGAGTGATACATATCACCATAGTATTGTTGTCAAAGTTGTGATACAATTAAACTTTGATGATGTGTAATGATACTATGACACTGTGTAACAATGATTGAGAACAACTGTTTTCTCATTGTTATTTCTACGGATCTTCAACAACGATGATGTGAAATTGAACACATTTGGAATCATTGGAGTACTTGGAAGTGACGAAGATTTCGAGTAATGTTGAAGAACCAAGGAGATCAAGCATTTGGATGAGAAGCTACAAAGTTTATTTATTTTGTAATCCATATGTATTGATAGTTTTGTCACTAAAATTGACAAAGGGGGGGATCGTTAGAGCACTGCTCGGTCGAACTCGCAAGCGTTGATATCTCAAGCTTGTTTGTCAATGTTAGTGATCAAAACTATAAGTCTTGATTTCTAGTCTACTTATAGTGATGTCTCGGACTAGGATAAATTGTGTAGTTGATCATTAGACTTCACGGCTGTTTTTGGGTAAAAACTGATTCTGCTGGAAATGGTCAATTTGAGTGTGCCGCCGAGAAACGAATCTAAACCCTAAACAAATGCACTTCACGGGAGTACTTTAGATTCAAGAGATCAATTTGTACAATCCTGGCCTAAACCAAGAAATGGTCGTTCCAGTCTTGCTTCGGTCACAAAATGAAGGAGAAGGGTTGATCTTAGGGAAGGAAGCGAAGAAGGTGTTGATATCATAATGGTTAACTCTGAAGTTGTGGTTGTTTTATGACTTGTATCAGAATATGAAACTGACCTGCGGAATGTAAGCTATCAGTTCTTAGTGTTTTTCTGTATACTGTGTTAATAACCAAGACTCTGTTCTGGTTGAAATAGGTTGAAACCTCTTTATACAAGTCATAGTTGAACGCACCCTGATCTCATAGGAAGTGGAAATAGTGGAGTGATGGAGAAGTGGAGTTGTTGAAAACCAGACAGGTCGGTTTGCATTCACTACTTCTCTGCTGCCACTAACTGTTCGCTTTCCTGACACTTTCTCATAATGGGCGTGTTGCACGTCGCACGCTGTAAACCGCCAGACCAATACCCTGATGAACATCCCCCAATTTGTGACATGTTTGATGTCTCGAGTATTTTCGTGGAAAATATGTAGCAGGCTACTGAATGGGTCTTATTTGCAGGACCTAGTTATTCTGACCAATCACGCGCAAGCTAGGTGGCGGGTGGTCATGTGTGGCGAGCCAAGCCATGAGACTTGCCGCAAAGAATAGCATGTGGCGCTATTATGTTAAATAACTAAGTTATTTGTGAAACCGATACTCATGAAATATCGTATGTACTCGATGCATGTAAAGCATCGCTTTTAAGCAAGCAGCTAAAAATAATCGATGCATGTGAAGCATCATTGTATAGACCCTGTCTTGGTTGGTCGCGGAACTTAGCATCTTAAAAGGAGCGTGACCGACCACTTTCAGGGAACTGCTGGGAGCTATTTATGCATGCCAAAGGTAGGCTGGTCAATCCCTATAGGAGAGTGATGGCTGGTAGTCATTTTGACATCCTATTGGTCAGTTCAAGTTAAATCTAGACCGGTTAAATTGGCTAGCCAAATTGGACGGCTGAGATGATTTGCGGCAATTATTGGTTGCCGCTAATTTATTTAAGACTTTTATAAGAAGCGCGGCCAGCCATCTTCGAGCAACCGTTTAGGAGCCAAATGGGTAGGCCGCGGCGCAGCCGATTATTCCTTATGGAAGAGGAGCGACTAATGGTCACGATGGTCGCTGTCGTATGCGTCAAAAATAATTCACTTTCTCACTCAACTAAATTTAAATGAAGTATGTGGTAAGAAAGAGTTCGTTCCCACATAGAGGCTTTTGTTGTTATAAAATTTCGGTTTCTTAGTAACCAAGGGGGGATTTTATGAATTTTATCTAAGCAATAAAATAAAGCAAAGCAAATGAAATATTTGATATAATCAATAAGAGGAAGATATTGGTCACGGGATAGTATCATTCACAAACATGTATTTCCACCGATGACTAGAATTGATATTTTAATCTCTCATTTACTAAAAGTTCTAGGATACCTTGATCGCAAGTGTATCCCGTTAATTCCCTGATTTTATCACAGCCACATTAAAAGATGTATATGTGAATTCTTCCTAGAAAGCAACCTAAAGTGTAAAAGCACAATTAAGTTTAACTCCCTAAAAGCACTAAGTTCTATGGAATGAGACTAATCAAGGCAATCAAACGTTTAAAAGCACTAATTCGATTTAACCAAGGTTATGATTCACTTGTGACTAGTAGGATATATCACTACAAGCACTATCCACAATTATGCTACTTAGAATCAGGGATAAACAACTTTTTCGTATTGAAAACCCTAATATAACTTTAGAAATGAATGCAAATCGGATTGATTCCGGACTCAACCAAACAAACAATCAAATCATATGACAATATAAACCATGAATCATAAACAATAAATTATTGAGACAAAACTAATGCATTGAATCAAATAACATGTTGAGAAATCAACTTTATCCCATAACCAATATTATGTGTTTAGCTACTCACAGCTATGGAGTTCATCATAATCAATAATCAAATGAAAAAGATGAAAACCCTAGTCGCCGCTCTCCAAAACTCCAAGTAGTAAATACGTCATCCAAAGAAAGTAGAAACTTTCTCCTTTTGTAGCTTTTCATCTTTCCCAATCCTCCAAAAGCCCATATTCAATATGGTCCACCAAGTCCATATGTGAATACACCCGTGTAGAAAATATGTCCCATAAATAGTCGCCGGAAAACTGGTACAGGTGCCGGAACTTGTCTCCTTTTGTAGCTTTTCATTTTTCCCAATCCTCCAAAAACCCATATTCTATGTGGTCCACCAAGTCCATATGTGAATACACCCATGTAGAAAATATGTTCCATAAATAGTCGCTGGAAAACTGGTACAGGTGCCGGAACTTGACCGACAAAGTCGTCAGAGAAGTAGCTCAGGTAACTGGCAAAGTCCACCCGGTCACCGGTCAAATATAACGGTCAGCTGTTAAAACTGGCGGTCAAGTTAACGGACACTAACGGCGTTATTGAGTCAGAGGCTGAGTGATCTGAGTCAGAGTCTAACTCAATAGCTGACTGGTCCTGGCCAGAGCTGTTGCAATCTTGCACAATGATTGCGCTTGCTGTTGCACAATGATTGCGCTTCAGCAGTGCACTCCAGCCATGGTGGCGCGACATTCTGCAATCCTTGCAACTCTACCATCTTAGCCATTGCCAATTCAATCAATCTACTCCTGCAACAGCATAACAACACCACCAAAACTCATTTCCTGCAACATACATCCATTTCAAGCATTCATTCAGCTCTCTGCGACTTCATAATCACCACTATCACCACTGTAGCTGCAATTCAGTTCCATCCCTGTAATAACAACAGCAACATCACACACACACACACACAGCTGCAACATTAAGTCACAATTTTCAGTTCGGCTCCAAGAACTTCCTCTTCTCTTCTGTTGCTTCATTAGCAGCTACACAAACCCATTCTGCTCTAATTTCCTTTGTCAGCAACACCAGCATTACTGCTTGCTTCAAACCCAGCATCACTGCCTGTAACATCAACAGGACTCCACCATTACATCAACCACCAGCTGATTTCTGAGCCATTGCTTCTGCGACACTAAAGAAATAAGCAATCCATGATAACCTGCAACCCCAGACCACCAACAGCTTCACCTGATTTCTGTAACCATCTATGGCGGCAACAAGCCATCTCTGCTAGCTTCATATCTCACTTCAAAACCACAGCAACATCAAACTGTTCTTCTTTCTACTGCACCTGCAATTTCAGCTTAAGTCACCTGTGTTCTTTACTCAAAACCCATTTAAGACCAACGCCAAACTGTCTAGCTGCTTCCACCATCTTAGCTCCATTCTCTGCAAAAACTCATCAGCTTGAACCCCATTCAATCTAAGAGCATCACCAAGACATTCTCTGTGATCACAACCTTCAAGACAGCAGCAACACCACCAACACAGCATCATTCTTATTAAACTGCATCTGCAATTTCATAACTGCAACTCCACAGTACCAGTTTCTCAGCTGCTGCTTCAACCACTAATCCAACATCCATTACAACCACCACTGCCGTACAGCACCTCCAGGACCATTGTTTGCTTCCAGCTGAAACAACAGCAGCAACACAACCTTTTGTATCTCCAGGACTTCAGTTCATCACACTAACATCACAGCTCATAACATAGCAAGATCTCCATCTAACAGCATCACAACATCAGTTGAGCTCATCAGTCTCAAACATTGCTACAGACACGACCTCAATCCCTGTAAAGCTTCAAGCTCAACTGCTCCGTTGTAACCACCAATTGCAGAACATCGATTTATCACTTCCTTGTAATCTCAACTCCCAACACGTCCTCCTAACCCATCGCAAATATGATGCAACCAATTCAAAACCCATCACCAATTCTTCTCAGTACTTCAATCTCCATTTTCATAACACCACCAGCTGCCTTAGTTGCAACCACTGAGCCATTCCATCAATCCTTGTCCGCAAATCTTGTCCTCAACAGAAGCAGTTCATCATTCTGCAAAACAGCTCAACAACCAGCTTGAACTGCACCTGCAACTTCATATTCTTCTCAGCTACAGACCCATGGAAACACTTGAATCAACAGCAACAAGAAGACTAACTTTCGGTACCAGATCTTGAGTTTCTTCAACGAAAACTTGAATTCAACCTAAACCCACTTCTGATTATTCATAAACTCCATCCTTATACTGTTTCTCCTCCATTTTGTTGCCATCCCAGAGTCATTTCTTCCATCTCTGTCAAAACCCATCAGCTGAGAACATCACAGATCTCCTTCCTGAAACTGAATCTTGCTAAATCTGAATAATCATTGAACCCTAATTCTTCATTGTAGTTTTCAATTGGCAGAAACAATACCAACTTCCTCTTCAATCGACAAAAACCCATCAGTTACAATTCATCAGCATCTCATCTCCTTCTTCTCTGCCAGTGATTAAACCCTAACTCTGATTTCTTCCATGAGTTCATCTGAATCTTCATACAATACCAACATCTCAGTTCCTTGATCTGAGTTTCCCTTCATAACCACCATATTAGTCTGAGTTGCACCTAATTTCAGATTCATCTCTGAACTCCTCACTGAATTGCTCAACAATCACCATACAGGGTGTTAGTCCTCAAGGAAGTTGGGGGAGTTGGGTGTAGTTGTGTTTTTTCCCGTTAGTCGTGAGGGAGTTGGAGGGAGTCTCTCAAAATCCCCATTAGTCGTGGGAGAGTTTAGAAGAGTCTCTCAAACTCCCTAAAAAACCCCGTTAGTCATGGGGGAGTTTGAAAGAAACTCTTAAACTCCCTGTTAGTGGTAAAAATTAGAATGATAGAGAGTTTGTTTTTTTTGGGAGTTCTGGGGAGTTTATAGTGTATTTTTGCCTCACTCCAAATCTCTCAAAAAAGTAGAGATTTTGGGAGAGTCTCTCAAACTCCCTACACTCAACACACCAAACTCTCTCAAACTCCCTATACTCTCTTACACTCCCTCAAAATCCCCAAGATTCAAAATACATTAAACTCCCTCCAACTCACTCGTGGACTAACCCCCTGATAGCTTCTTCACCTCTTTTGACGCAGCCGCACACTACTCTGTTAGAAACCAAATAATTGAGAAATGAATTCTCTTCTGAATTATGGGGTGCGGTAATGACAAGAAGTACCACAAGCACCCAGAACTCTGATAAGGGCTATTCATGTACTATTTAGCCTGCCAATCTCAGAAAACCGACAGTTCATCCTTCATTCCTTCTTGCGCAACATTAGCCTGCTCTAAATATCGACTGGGAATTGATCGTTTTGCCGTTTTCGCTCCAAATGGACGTTTTCTCCCTCTTTTGCTCCCAAGGATTCCATTGCACCTAATAACTCAAAACAAAACATAAGAGATGCAATTCACAAGGATAATAGCAAAGAAAGCATAAATACTAGATATAAAACTAGGTGTTTTAAACACCTATCACACGACGACATTTTGTTGAACGCTTAGAATAAGAGTTTGGCCGGCCGATTCGTCTGGCGAAGTTGGGCGGTCGAGATGATTTGCGGCAGTTAATGGTCGTCGTTGATTTATTTAGGTTTTAAAAATCCGTGTGGCCAACCTATTTTGGGATAACGGTTTTTGGTGTTAGTCGCGCGCTGGGAGTTGTTCGACCGACCAGCACAATAGTCGGGCCGCTGGTGAACACATCCGCACCTTACCCGTTGATTGAGATTGAATCTAGGACGGTCAATTCGACTGGCGAAGTTGGGCGGCCAAGATCGTTTTGCGGCAGTAACGTAATGCCGCTTAATAGAAATTAGGGTTTTGTAACTCGTGTGTCCAACTGTTTTGGTAAACATTTAGTGGCTCCATTTGCGAGTTGGAGAGATGCCGATCCTAAGCATTAGTAGGCCCGCCGGTGTACACGATGGCGCTTTTCCGACCATGTTAGGAGGCGACTAGGTTTGATAAATCGACTGGCCAAAACATGCGGCCGTGATCGTTTTAAGACTGACATGGGCAGCCTATATTAAATTCCTTAAGGAATTAGGTGTGTCGTCCAACCAACTTCCAGCTTTATTTAAAAGTGTGTGTGGCGCATTTAAAGCGATCTGATTGGTCGATGGGAAAGGGGGTCGGCAAGCAGCAACATGGAGCGTGGCCAGCCGGCCACATGTGGCGCCTGCTGAAGCCAATCGTTCGGCCAAGTGGCGCGGCCACGCCTCCTTTTTCCGCTGCCCTTACTTGCCGTAGTTCCTTTTTATTTCTTGTTTTCTGATTTTTGGTAGGATCTTGCTCCTATCTGATGGATCAATTTCCTAGTTTGTGTAGGTTTAGTTTCAACCAATAGGGTTCGAACTATCGCGCAGGGCGCAAAAAACCTAATTTTTCCAAATTGATAAATTTAGGTTAAAGAATTGAATTTTGCGGGTTGCCGCAAAATCAATCAATTTTTGGTGAATTTTGCATACTGATACAAAAAATCACTAATTTAATATCAAAGGGAAGCATAACTTTGTGTGTCGCTAATTGAGTATTTCCACACGCATCTTAATCCTGACACTTCGGGAGATTCATGCTACTCGGCTGGGAGCGAGCATTAGTCGTCATGTCATGTCAGTATAAAGAGTTTCACTGGGGAACATTATAGAATATTTGGGATTGTTGCCACACGCACCATTCTAGATAAATTTCATATAAATATAATGAATTGCTCAATACACGTGTAAGTAAAGAGGCCTGGGCACTCATCACTTTTAAATAGCTCTGTTTCTTTGTAGAATGAAATCACATTAAAACACTGGGTTTCACAATTTTATCCCTGAACTAAAAACCACCATCAACATTTAGTCCACTGTGTTAGAGCATAGCTCGGTCGACCTCGCATGCGTTGCTATCTGAAGCATGTTTGTCAATGTTAGTGATCAAAACTATGAGTCTTGATTTCTAGCCTACATAGCTAAGTCTCGGACTAGGATAGAAAAGTGTGGTTGAGCTCAAGGACTTCATGGAGATTCATCATACAACGACGAATATCTACTCAAGGAACCGTGGAACTTCATCAACAAAAAGGTATGTGGAGACTTGAACTTATCTATCACTCAAAAGTCTATCTCTTTTATCTCCTACTTCTTATGAGACAAAAGTCGTATGCTATATAGACTGGATCATACACATTTGATATTTCGATCCGAGTATATTTCGCCTATCTATATCTCGAAATCGTGCGTTGGTAAAGCGTTTCGCTTTGGTCAAGTTTATCTCCACCTAGTGACGAAAGTCATGAAAAGTTTCAATTACTTTGAGAATTGCGCTGACGCGAAACGGTCTGTGAATAACGACTATATAACGTCCTCTGAGAATGTCTCAATGATTGGAATGAGAGTTTAGATTACATAACCATGTATTCCTTAATCCGAAGTTTTCGAACTTTGTTGATTGAGAGAAACCAGAGGAATTGGATTTGCCAAGTCCGCGAACCCAGTCTATAAACTCAGTCTGCGAACTGACGGGAGTTCTTGTACCGAGAATTTCTGCTGGGATTTTCCAAAAACTCGTTTGCGTGTAAGTCCGCGAACCTAGTCCGCGAACTGGTGAAAGTCTTTTTGCGGAGATTTTCTGCTGAGTTTGGAAAACTCCACCGGTTGCCTTAAGTCCGCGAACTTGTTTGTGAGCTTAAGAGGTTATGATCTAAAGATGTGCTCTGAACATGAAACTTAAATTACTAAGGAATGCTTTATGCAAACCGTGGCTATAAAGTTCATGAGCCGATTCAATCGAATCGAATCATCTTTGTTTCAATTGTGTCTTGTGTAGTTACATAAGATCTCATAGCAATTGAACAACTCTTTAACTAGTTCATTTGAGTCAGTTGAACTAGTTATGGTGAAGAATAACAAGGTTAATATGAAATCCTCATATGGTTAACCTTTTGGGTTACTATGTTGAACCAACATACACGTACACGTTTGGGCATGGTTTTAATAAACCCAGTAAACGTCTACCCAAGTGTGTGTGACAAGCTAAGTTTTCGATCTAACGGTTGAGAAATATTATCTTGAATTTAAATCAGGTTTTCATCTAATGGTGAATATGGATTGCTTTGTAACTAAGGCAAAACCCTGATTTGAAGACTATATAAAGGAGACATCTAGCATTGTGCAAAACTAATCCCCACACTTCTGTGTGATACTAGTGGGCTCGCTAGAGTCGATTCTCCTTTAACCTTTGGTTTTCTTCTCTAAACCAGATTAACGACTTAAAGACTTCATTGGGATTGTGAAGCCAGACCGATATTACTTTTATCGTAGTTGTGTGATCTGATCTTGCATCTTCTATCGTACGAGTACAATCTTTGATTGGCTTGAGATCATGAGAGTTGTCCGATAGGCAAGATAAAGAAGTCACAAACATCTTCGTCTCACTGTTTGTGATTCCTCGACAAACCGCCTGTGTAGTCAGGAAGGATTGTAGAGAGGTGATTGATTAATCTAGGTTGTTCTTCGGGAATATAAGACCGGATTATCAATTGGTTCCTGTTCACCTTGATTTTATATCTTAAAACGGAACAAAACCTAGGGTTTATCTTCGGGAGACAGATTTATCCTTTGATATACTTTTCTGTGTGAGACATATTTATTTATTATCAAGTCTGCGATTTTGGGTTGCAGCAATTCTTGGTTGTGGATGAGATCAACTAAGGAAATCAAGTGCACAGTAAACTGCTGGGATCAGAGGCGTAGGAGTACAACTGTACCTTGGATCGATGGGAGACTGATTGGGGTTCAACTATAGTCCAGTGCAAAGTTAGCTTGGAGTAGGTTAATGTCTTTAGCGGCTTAATACAGTGTATATTCAATCTGGACTAGGTCCCGGGGTTTTTCTGCATTTGCGGTTTCCTCGTTAACAAAATTTCTGGTGTATGTGTTATTTCTTTTCCGCATTATATTTTATGTAATTGAAATAATACAGGTTGTGCGTTCGTGATCATCAATTGGAAATCCAACCTTTGGTTGTTGATTGATATTGATTGATCCTTGGACATTGGTCGTTGGTACCGTCCAAGTCATTCCTTGTATTTGATAAAGACTCGCTATTGATTTTAGCTTGAGTAAAAATCAAATCAAGAGAGAGATATTAACTCCTTGAGATACTTTTATCTAGATTGAGTCTGACTGTCTAGTTGATTCTCTAGCAAAGTATTTCGGAGTTAGTCCATACAGATTGCTAAGAGAAATATTGGGTGGTGTTGTTAGACCCCTGCTTTTTCAATTGGTATCAGAGCTGGCAAACACGTTAAAGACCTCATCAGTCTGTGTTTGTAGCGATCTGACTCTATGGACAAAGGTTTTATCTCTGTAAACGTACCTCCAGTCTTCGATGGCTCAAACTACCTACGGTGGAAAGTTGTTATGCGCACATTTTTTCAGTCGCGTGACTTCCAATCATGGATCTATGTTGTGAATGGCTATGAAACTCCCGTTGTTATGGAAAGAGATGCATTTGTACCTAAAGATTTTTTTATGTATGATGCTACCGAGTTAATTGCTGCAAGGCAAAACTCCGACGGGCTGAACGCCATCTTGCATGCTATTACCCCAAATCTTCGACATCATGTAGCCTCATGCACCACATCTAAAGAATCTTGGGATACTTTGGAAAGCGTATTTGAAGGTAATCCCAGTGAAAAGGAAGCTAGGCTTCAAAACCTTAATTCTGAATGTGAAGACCTTTATATGGCAGAAGAAGAATCGTTTGACAATTTTTATCACAAACTGTCTGAAATTGTTAATGCATCATGTGCATTGGGTAAGACCATTCCTGAAAAGGAAATTGTGATGAAAATCCTCCGATCGCTGCCATCCAGATACGAATCCAAAAGACATGTCATCGTTGAGGGAAATAACCTTAATACTCTTTCGCGAAACACACTTGTCGGAAAACTTAGGATTTTTGATCGCGAATACATGTCAAGAAATGACCATCAATTGTCTAGCAATCATGTCACTTCTCCTGATTGTAAGACCTGTCGTCCTAAATTGACAAACGAGAAAAGTGATAATTGCTTTATTTCTACGTTGTCTCTGTTTATACAGAAACTTAAGAAAATACTCAGACTTAGCAAAAGAAAGTCTCAAAAAGAAACTCCGTTAGTCAATGAAAAGGATAAGAATATCCAGAAAAGCCGTACTAAGGAAACTGGTCTTACGTACTATAAAAGTATTCAAGTCACTTCGAAAGATCCAGAAACACAGGTAAGAGAGATAATTAAAGCATGGATGAATACTCTTGATTATTTCCCTGAGGAAATCTATGATTGCTCTCACAGTCTTTTTGCTGAAAATCATTCTCATGATTCATTCATGATATGTCCGTCTGTGTCTCATGAGTTGGGTCAACAAACCTCTCCTGACTTTGTGTTGAACTCCAGGATTTTTTCGGAAAAGGATCTAACAAATCTCTCTGTTAATTTGAGTTTATATAAGGATCATCTTAGCACGATAAATCAAAAACAATCATGTCTGGCTAACCGTTGTATGCTGGAAAAGAAAAGGAAGTCTACCTTTCATCAAAAGGTGTTTTCAAAAACGGTGCAGGATTTGCAAAGATCTGCAATCAAGTTTTTTAAAATTATGATTACAATGGATAGGAAAGTTCTTCATAACTCTCCTTTGAATAAGCAGAAACCTAGTGGAATGGATGGTTTCTCTCTTTGCAAAGATTTTCCCAGTCCAACCTTGGATTGGAGGCCTTATGCTCAGTAATCTTGTTGAAAAATGATTCTTGTGTTCTCTTCCTCTTATACAAGAATCATGATATACAAGAGGACTGTAATATAATCTTGTTATTTTCTGTTTGTGCTTTTACCAGGTCTTATTCGTGAACAGCTTCAGCTTTTTGGATAACCAACTTCTGTTAGGGTTTGGTAAAAAGGGTGTTTCTGGGAATTCTACACCTGTATTTCTTTTTAAAGCTCTACCTCTTCAGCACTCTCATTTCATCTTCTCTATCATGTCCTCCTCTAGTCTTTCAAGTAAAGAAAGTGATGTATGGACGGTTCTATTTCCTTCGAAGAAGGTACGTTTCGATTCTTCTGACAATGAGATGTGCTATGACAAACATGTATCTTCTTCTTATGAGAACCCTTCTGTCTCTCAGTTTGATAAGCTCTCTTCAACCATGAATCTCGTTTTGGAACAAGTTCGTGCTCTGAAAAATGAACTTGAAGTTTCTTCCAAAAGACTTGAGGAGAAAATGGATAGTCTTGAATCAATGATTGACCTAATCGAAGATGAGCTTGAAGAATATAGGGAATACAAGAAGAATATTCAAGGTAAGTGAAATGATTTTTAAGAAGTGTAGATACCTAGAATGTCTTCTTTTTGGATTAGTTGAAAGAATAACTAGTGCTTTCAATAGCGATGATTGTGACTACACATTGCTATTTTTGTTTTCATCTTGTTATGTTATTTTTTTAGGTTTATTGGTTTTTAAATTCTAAAAATATTTGGAGGATGATGTTATTGCAGTATTGATCGTTATGATTTTGTGATATTGCAATTTGATTATGGGATGTGTATTGTTTGCGTCCGTGAACTTGAAGGTCCCATATGCTATTAAAAGTAAAGTCGTTCATGAATTGATATTCGTATTAATGAAAGGACGAATGGACTTTTGACAATTACAAAAGTTATGCCTATGCAGTCATGTATTTGATGGAAAATAGGATAAAATCTTTTGTTTGACAAGGATAAAGTCTATTATGTCATTATGATGGAAAATAGAATAGATCCTTGTATGTTATCCACGGTATTGATCTTCATTGATCCATTTTGTTATGTTTTACCGTGAAGGCTCCATTGTGTGTCTTATGTTGAGCACGATACAACTAAGTCGATTATTCTTATTGGCCTTGTTGGTTGTTCCATAAGATGTTATATGTTGAGCATTTTGAACTAAATTAATCATCTTGGTTGGTTATTTAGTTATTTGCTCTGAAAGTTTTCTTTTGTCGAGCAAATCCTTTGACAATTAAATTGATTACTTTTGTGATTAGTTTGGTTGTTTGTATTCCAATTAGATTAATTATAAGTTCTCTTGTAATTAGTCTAGTTGAGTTTTCATATATTCCACAAGTTCTTTTGTTGAGTATATGAACGACTATACTAATCATGTTCAATTGGTTGATTTAGTCGTATATTCCGTAAGGTTTTTCCTTATGTAAAGTATGTGAACGATTAAGTTAGTCGTCTCCGTATGATTACCTTAGTCGTAGCTCCGTAAGTTTACTTATGCTGATCACCTTCAATTAAATTGATCACTTTTGTGGTTTGATTTAGTTGCGTATTAGTATTAAATTAATCATGGGTTTTCTTGTGATTAATTTGGTTGAGTTTTGGATATAGAAAATCATTTTTATGGTTTTTGGTGTCCAATATAAAAATCCTTCTTTTCTTTCGAAATTAAGGTCGCTCATGTTGTTCTTCCGGGAATGACATCTAATGGGGGACAGTTCTTTTGAACTTGTGCTTAATGGTAATATCTTGCGAGGTGTGCGGCTGTGGAATTTTATAGGGGTTATCTTGTATCTTAAAACTCCTTCATGAATGCATTTAGCTTCGGATTTATGATTGGATCTAAATTAAGTTGGTATGTTTTTTATTTTAGTCTATGAAATGTTTCTTGTGGAAATTTCATTATGATCCCGTTCTTGTACCTTTGCGAATTTTATTGACAAAAAGGGGGAGAAATATTGTAGTTCACACTAGAAATACATATGGTTTTTGGATCATTGTGTAAGGGGGAGTGGTTTCCATGATCGAGATGGAGTATTGACTAAGATGGAGTGATACATATCACCGTAGTATTATTGTTAAAGTCGTGATACAATTGGACTTTGATGTTACATAATAATACTATGACATTGTATAATAATGATCGAGAATCTCGATTTCTCTCATTGTTATAGCTACGGATCTTCAACAACGGTGATGCTAAACTTACAACCTTTGGGATCATTGGAGTACTTGGAAGGACGAAGATTTCAGGGAACGTTGAAGATTAAACTATGGAATAGGAGCCACTAAAGTTTATATTTTTTGTATTCCATATGTATTAATAGTTTTGTCGCTAAAATTGACAAAGGGGGAGATTGTTAGAGCATAGCTCGGTCGACCTCGCATGGTTTCTATCTCAAGCATGTTTGTCAATGTTAGTGATCAAAACTATGAGTCTTGATTTCTAGCCTACATAGCTAAGTATCGGACTAGGATAGAAAAGTGTAGTTGAGCTCAAGGACTTCATGGCGATTCATCATACAACGACGAAGATCTACTCAAGGAACCGTGGAACTTCATCAACAAAAAGGTATGTGGAGACTTGAACTTATCTATCACTCAAAAGTCTATCTCTTCTATCTCCTACTTCTTATGAGACAAAAGTCGTATGCTATATAGAATGGATCGTACACATTTGATATTTCGAGCCGAGTATATCTCGCCTATCTATATCTCGAAATCATGTGTTGGTAAAGCGTTTCGCTTTGATCAAGTTTATCTTCACCTAGTGACGAAAGTCATGAAAAGTTTCAATTACTTTGAGAATTGCTCTGACGCGAAACGGCCTGTGAATAGCAGCTATATAACGTCCTCTGAGAATGTCTCAAAGATTGGAATGAGAGTTTAGATTACAAAACCATGTATTCCTTAATCCGAAGTTTTTGAACTTTGTTGATTGAGAGAAACCGGAGGAATTGGCTTTTCCAAGTCCGTGAACCCGGTCCGCGAACTGACAGAAGTTCTTGTACCGAGAATTTCTGCTGGGATTTTCCAAAAAATCGTTTGCGTGTAAGTCCGCGAACTCAGTCCGCGAACCTATTCCGCGAACTGGCGAAAGTCTCTTTGCCGAGATTTTCTACTGAGTTTGGAAAACTCCACCAGTTGCCTTAAGTCCGTGAACTTGTTTGTGAGCTTAAGAGGTTATGATCTAAAGATGTGCTCTGAACATGAAACTTAAATTACTAAGGAATGCTTTATGCAAACCGTGGCTATAAAGTTCATGAGCCGATTCAATTGAATCATCTTTGTTTCAATTGTGTCTTGTGTAGTTACATAAGATCTCATAGCAATTGAACAACTCTTTAACTAGTTCATTTGAGTAAATTGAACTAGTTATGGTGAAGAAGAACAAGGTTAATATGAAATGCTCATATGGTTAACCTTTTGGGTTATTATGTTGAACCAACATACACGTACACGTTTGGGCATGGTTTTCATAAACCCAGTAAACGTCTACCCAAGTGTGTGTGACAAGCTAAGTTTTCGATCTAACGGTTGAGAAACATTATCTTGAATTTAAATCAGGTTTTTATCTAACGGTGAATATGGATTGCTTTGTAACTAAGGCAAAACCCTGATTTGAAGACTATATAAAGGAGACATCTAGCATTGTGCAAAACTAATCCCCACACGTCTGTGTGATACTAGTGGGCTCGCTAGAGTCGATTCTCCTTTAACCTTTGGTTTTCTTCTCTAAACCAGATTAACGACTTAAAGACTTCATTGGGATTCTGAAGCCAGACCGATACTAGTTTTATCGTATTTGTGTGATCTGATCTTGCATCTTCTATCGTACGAGTACAATCTTTGATTGTCTTGAGATCGTGAGAGTTCTCCGATAGGCAAGATAAAGAAGTCACAAACATCTTCGTCTCACTGTTTGTGATTCCTCGACAAACCGCCTGTGTAGTCAGGAAGGATTGTAGAAAGGTGATTGATTAATCTAGGTTGTTCTTTGGGAATATAAGACCGGATTATCAATTGGTTCCTGTTCACCTTGATTTTATATATTAAAACGGAACAAAACCTAGGGTTTATCTGCGGGAGACAGATTTATCCTTTGTTATACTTTTCTGTGTGAGACATATTTATTTATTATCAAGTCTGCGATTTTGGGTTGCAGCAATTCTTGGTTGTGGATGAGATCAACTAAGGAAATCAAGTGCGCAGTAAACTGCTGGGATCCGAGGCGTAGGAGTACAACTGTACCTTGGATCGATGGGAGACTGATTGGGGTTCAACTATAGTCCAGTGCGAAGTTAGCTTGGAGTAGGTTAATGTCTGTAGCGGCTTTATACAGTGTGTATTCAATCTGGACTAGGTCCCGGGGTTTTTCTGCATTTGCGGTTTCCTCGTTAACAAAATTTCTGGTGTATGTGTTATTTCTTTTCCGCATTATATTTTATATAATTGAAATACAGGTTGTGCGTTCGTGATCATCAATTGGAAATCCAACCTTTGGTTGTTGATTGATATTGATTGATCCTTGGAAAATGGTCTTTGGTACCGTCCAAGTCATTCCTTGTATTTGATAAAGACTCGCTATTGATTTTATCTTGAGTAAAAATCTAATCAAGAGAGAGATATTAACTCCTTGAGATACTTTTATCTAGATTGAGTCTGACTGTCTAGTTGATTCTCTAGCAAAGTATTTCGGAGTTAGTCCATACACATTTCTAAGCGAAATATTGGGTGGTGTTGTTAGACCCTCGCTTTTTCACACTGCTTAGTACGTAACAGTGATATTGTTGAGGGGTAAGCACTAGATGGTGACATACGAAAAAATAAAATTGAAAAGACGAAGCAGGTAGATATTACCAGGGAAATTCTAATCGGCCTTCAGCAGTGGGACCGCACAGCCAGTGGCCTTCATTGTAGCGTGTTGCTAGCTCGGCTATGGGGTATGAGTGCCGTGGGTACAACCATCTATTCCCGTTCATGGAGCAAGAAGGAATTTTTCTTCTGGAAACTCCGTTCGTATAAAAAAGGGGTATCGACCCTCTTCTGTTTTTTGTTGCTCGTCCGGCTCCATGCTTTCATCTGCAGCATCCGGCTCCTCTTCGTCACTGTTAGCAGCTCCGTCACGAGCGTGCCAATCGTCAGCGACAAGGTAAGTACATATTGTGTGAACTCCATCAATCCTGAGTGAACTCCATCGATCCTCTCCGGAATGTGTAATAAGGTTCTGTCTCCATAAGAATGAATACCCATCCTCTCCAGTGGATTTCAAAATTTTCCAAACTCCATTGTATTTCTGGGAAGGATGGATGAGATATATGTTCGACAATGACCATGTCAGGGATAATCTTGGAGAGTGTATCTGCGTTGTTGATCCATCCTTGACTTTAAGCTATTTGGTGTCTGGACTGCTGAGCCGCAATTAAAACGCTCTTTAAACTTCTGAGCATTGACCGGAATAAGATTGTGTTTATTCTGGCTCTTTAGCTCGTAGGATTTTTCTTTCCCTTGTGATTGCGATGATGATGTGTTGCGGATGCTTGTATGGGAAAAATGTTCTGGATCCGTTAGGTGAAGTAGACGAGCTGAGGGGCTTTCCGTTGCTGACGTGCTGCTATCAGGTATTGAAGGACTTCTTTCCAAGCGATACCCTTTGGGATTGTTGTATGGAATGGGATGCGATGCGATGAGCAGTCCCCAGTTACACTCCAGATCCGATGGCATGGACGGATATGTGAAAATATCTCTGCGGTGTACTTTTGGAGTCTTTGATGCAGTGTATATCTTCATGTTGAGAAATTCCTGCGGTTTGTAAAGCTTTGACATTGATGATGCTGATATCAGAAATAACCTGATTGAGGGACGTGAAGGCATTCTGTGCTGGAAGTCCCCAGGTGTAATCATCCCGAGTCTATTTTCTCCTGAAAGATGTATTTCCATTGCATTTGCTGGTAAGGCGGTTGACGAATTGACGAAAGCGGCAATCTTTTGGATTCGTCATTTGTTAATCAATGGGCGAGAGTCTTGTTCCGTCTTTTGATAAATCAAGGTGAACAGGAACCAATCGATATCCCGGACTTACATTCCCGAAGAACAACCTAGAATTACAGAAATGATACCTGCAAGTGCACAGGGACTGTTGTAGTGAGTGTGCAAGGCAGGGTCGAACCACAGAGACTTGGGTGTGAATTGAAGTGATGAAATTAGTTATCTAAATTAACAAGGCAGTAACTAAAGCAATGAGGTAACAGTGACAGAGAACAAAGAAAGTGAAATTCAGTGGCAGTGAATAAGAAACATTGAAACAAAGATAAACAAACCAAGGCTGTGAGCCAAGGGCAGTGATAAAGAAACAAAGGCATGTCCTTCAGCTATGTTCTTGTCCCTTGTTAGTTACAAGTCAGCTTCTAGGCTTTCTGAATAACTAGATGACAGTTGCGGTTCAAAGCCGGCTGTTCATCTAAGGGTTGGTCTAGAAAGAAGGCTAAAGGCACTAAGATGAATTCTAAAACTTGTGATAGTTGGGGATCTCACACTGCAACTACCCACAGAGAAGCTTGCTTAGTGTTTTAACAACCTATAAGGATATTCAATCCTAGACAATTCAAGCACAACAAGATCAAAGCATGGATAGGATAAAAACAATTGAAATGCACAACATCATTTAAAATAAAAACTAACCCTTGAGGCACTGGATATTCCAGTCCTCTTGGGTGAAGCACTGGCTAGTCCAGGCATGACTTCTAAGACACACCCATCATCCCTATTTATACACAAACCAACTTTCCCCAAAACAGGACCACATCAGTCCAATTAGGGTTTGGTGAAAATACAAATTAAATCAAAAAAAATCCTACCTAACTCTGATAACAACCCTAATATACTAACCCATACTTCAATTAAACATGTAATCGATTCCCCCAAAAAATCCCCAATGTCAGAAAAATTAGGGTTTTAAAAATTGAAATTAAAATTTTACCTAATTTCTAAATCCAATCAAACTTCGATCCATGCTTGGAATTAGTCTTCTCTTGCTTCCCATACCTTCAAGTTGCCTCTAGATCGACCTAATTTACCTATTTCACACTTTAGGGTTTCGGTTGAAAATGTGTGGAATAAGTAAAGTAGACGGACTAGGGAGAGGGGAACAATGATGGGTTATCATTGTTTGACGCTGTGGTAATTATGGTGGTGATGGCGGAGTAGTTGGAGGAGATGGTGGCGGACATGGAGGTTGCAGAGGAGGTGTTTGGTTGGGTAGGAATAGGGTTAGGTACTAGGGTGTTGAGCGGATGTATCAGAATTCGATGTCCAGTGAGTTAAAGCGTTGGATCGACACATCTGGATCGAATCTATCGGCTGAGATGGCAATGCTTGCAGCGACCGTAGGATTGTGAGACACAACAAAACTGATGGCTCCATATGGAGTTAGGTGCTGTAGTGTTAGACAGGAGCTTCAGAGTTTGATGCACTGTGATGAAGCGACCGTTGGATGATGGAATGGATCCAATCTGACGGTTAAGAGGGGAAACGGGTTTGGGTATTGATTTTAGGCTTAGAAAATGGGTTTGGGTTTAGGAAATGTGTTTGGGATTAAACAATCTTGAGCCCACTTCTTCTTTAAGAACAATTTCTTCCTTTGTGAGCCCATTTTCATCCTTCTGGTCTTGTGCACAACATTCTTCGCGGTTTCCTTGTGTAATTCCTCCCGGCTTTTCACCACTTTTCTGCTCTTTTCCGCTCCGCTATTCATCCAAACTTTATTTATTACCTAAAAATGCAAAATTAGTTAATAAAAATATTTATTCTTGAAAACAAAGAAAATACAGAATATGGGATAAAATGTAGAATTAATGCACAAAAGATGAGTTAAATGCCAAGAAAAATATATAGAAATATGCACTTTTTAGGACTCATCAAGTATCACACCGGAGGTGTGGGGATTAGGTTTCCCAGTTGCTAGAGTTCTCCTTTATATAGTCTTCAAATCAGGGTTTGCAATCGATGCTACCTTGGTAACAAGGCATTCAATATTCACCGTTAAATGAAAACCTGATTACATTCAAGATAATATATTTCACCCGTTAGATCGAATCTTAGCTTGTTATACACACATGAAATGTAACTTCATTTAGGTTTGAGTAACCGTACCTAAACGTGTACAAGTCGTAGGTTCAACGGTAGTTAACCATAGGTTAGCCATATGAGCACTTTCATATCAACCTTATTCTTCTTTACCACAACTAATTCAGTTGACTCAAATGAACTAGTTAGAGAGTTGTTGAATTTCTTAGATCTCATAGAAGTATACAAGACACAATCGAAACAAAAACATTTTTGATTCACTCGAATCGGTTCATGAATATTATAGCCACGGTTTGTAAAGATTGCATTCCTTTATAAATGTCTTAATTCACGAATTAAACTGTATTTAGAAAATAACCTACTTAAGTATGCATACTGGTACGCGGACTTAAGTACCCGGAATAAGTTTGTTTTCAGTTCACAAACTCCAGCAGAAATTCACGGGATGTGAACTTCCGACAGTACGCGGACTGGTACGCGGACTTTAGTTCCGGTTATCCTGAGCAGCTAAGTACACATACTTTGGTTCAAGGATATTGGACTTACACACATATGAGTTGTCTCACAATGTTTATATCCAACCATGGTTATGTATTCTAAACTCTCATTTCAATCATTAAAACATTCTTAGAGAACGTTATATAGTTGTTGTTCACAAACTATTTTTCGTCAAAGCGATTTTCAAGTGATTGAAACTAATATGACTTTCGTCACTAGTAAAGATGAACTTTGCCAAAGCGAAAGCTTACCAACACATATTTCGAGAAATAGATAAGTGAGATAAACTCAGCTCGAAATAGTACATGTGTATAATCATAGTCTATATAGCAATACGACTTTTGTCTCAAGATAGGAGATAAAGTATACTTTTGAGTGATAGATTAGTTCAAGTCTCCACATACCTTTTTGTCGATGAAGTTCCACCAGTTCCTTGAGTAGTTCTTCGTTTTTGCATGATGAACATCATGGAGTCTACATCTCAACTACACTTTATATCCTAGTCCGAGACTTAGTTATTAGTAGACTAGAAATCAAGACTTATAGTCTTGGAAACTAAACTTGACAAACAAGCTTGAGATAACAATGCTTGCGAGTTCGACCGAGCAGTGCTCTAACAACAACACCATAGCAGCTACTATTGGCACACCGGAACTGGATAAGGGGAGGTTATCCTCTTCGTTTAAATTTCTGAAAAAGGCGGGAAGAGTTCTCAGTTTACTCGCAGATTAGGATTGGAATTTCATGGACGATTTAGAGAGATTCAATTGAGAAATTCTCTTGGGATGAACTTGATTGATCAAAACAGGAAGTATAGATGTGTTGGACTGAATTGGATTGGGCTAGAACATTTGATTGGAGATGAAACAGGGCCTCGAGTTTGGTTTGAAACGAGAATGTTTTGGGAGAGAATTTCGTGAAGTTTTTCACGGGAAAGGTTTGATAAAACCCTTATGCGACTAGTCAGGATTGGTAAGAATGTCGGAACAGAAAATGAAAGAAGATTTCTCTTCATCTCGATAAGTCAGGGGAAGAAATACATACATGATTTTCTCGGTTTTATTTTGGAAGATATCGTACAGTTGAGGGAAGATTATCTCTGGAATTTGATTCAGTTTTATCTTTGGAAAGAGTAATTTACTCAAGGACGCGTAGAAGTGAAGCAAAGGGAGAGCAGAGACGCATGAAGAGTTTCATAAGGAAATAAAGTCCAAAAATTTATGGGAAAGAAAAGGAGGATTTTCTCGAGATATTTTGAAGATGTGGGCTATATAAAGGGTGTTTAGAAGTCAAGGAAAGGTACGTACACTTTGGAGAGAAGTTATGGGAAGTTTAGAACACCACAGAGCCGAGAAATCGAAGTTACAGGAAACCGGGTTCTGCTACTACTGCTGAAGAACACGAAGAACATTAAACGTATTAAAATAGTCTTTTATTCTACATCATATACCTTCTATCATTTCCTGTAACAATTCTTTATTGCAACAGTTCTCTGGAACAGTCTGTTTGTAGCGCCTATAAAACGTTGCAAACTGTCTGCTTTATTAGTTTTCTCTTGTTTTTCACCCTTTTGAGCTATGAATACTTATTTTGAGCACGTGAATAATATGAGGAGCTAAACCCCTTAGATGAGGCAAAGGAGGAGGCCATTGTTCCATGAAAAGTGGTATATTACTATTTTAATTAATTCTTGCAATTTCTTTTATGATTATTTGCATGGAACTAATATTGGAAAATTGATTTTTATTGAATGATTATGATTCGTTTTGATGAAGCATGCTTAGTTGAAGACTTTTGATATTTCATGCTTGATGTTTATAATTGTTACTTCGAAAATTTAATAAAGGAAATAAATTAGAATCACTTTAAACGCAAAGAGTTGCATGATTATTGATTAGATTGAATCACTTAATTGATCAATGGCGGAATCCTGACTCTCGGTGCTTTTTACAATCTTGATACCAAACTTTCAATTGAGTTTTATTTATTATTAGCAATAAAAAATAAATTCTGAAATCAAAATCTTTACAAGTCTTGAACGAACCTTTTTCTACAACTACAAAAAAAAAAATCATCAGCGGGAAACTAGATAATTGCAGTGTTATTAGTTTTCCATTTGATTTGATTGACTAACAGTTGTTGAAACTTTGATTGCATCTAGTTTATTTATTCTTGAGAATTTTCTCTTCTGATATAAGATTCACCCAGACTAGATCAAAGTATCGATATGATCTTTAGAATTGTTTTTAGATCTAAAGACATCTTGTGATAATCCATCGTTAACAGACTTCGTTATGTGTGTGATTAATCACAAGAGGATTCAAGTGGTGTTGTGCAGGTATTTGAAGGCAATAGAAGATTTGAAGACGAAAAAGAATTCTTATTAATTTTCGTATCTTGTGGATTTAGTGCACAAACCTTGATCGGTTGGGATCCAAATAGAATCAGTTTATCTTTGATAGATCTGATTGATTAATTGCGTGAGATCAACATTCTCTATATTTCTCTTTGAGATAAATATAGATTGAGTGTGAATCTAGATTTGACTATTTCGGTAGTTATTGGATAGATTGATCTAACCAGACAAAGGAGTTTATTAGATTAAATGGAAGAGGCTTTGTCATCAACTTATCTTATCTTGTAGCAAGATTGATTAGAGTGGTTACCAAAAAGATTCTTCCTTTGTTGTTTGAAATACGAACCAAAGGACTTGTTATTCACGTGCGTGACTCTAGAAGTCGAAGGCGCAGGGATACTGAGGAAACTAAGTAGTTAGGGGTAGTCTTCTTGGTCTCAATTATACGAAGTTGGTATTAGAGTTTGTATAGTGGCTTAATTCTGAGAGTATTCAAAACTGGACTAGGTCCCGGAGTTTTTATGCATTTGCAGTTTTCCTCGTTAACAAAATCTTTTTGTGTCTTTTACTTTGTTTTCCGCATTATAATTGTTATTATAATTAAGTAAAATACACAAGTACGTTAACTCCGTAATACTTGATATGGATCCTATAGAGTTTCGGTTATTACCGAACCTATTATCAAGTACACACTTTGTTGTCGTATCGTCTCGATCTTGTATCCATAGTCAATCACACAAGTGATCTTGTTGTTGTATTGTCTCGATCTCTTATCCATAGACGATCACACGAAGTGTGAACCGAATTTTCGTATTGTCTCGACTCTGTCCACAGACGATCACATTCGAAAGACGATTTATAGGTTGATAAATAAAAGATCGTGGTATATTTTGGTACCCTCGTCTTTTCAATTGGTATCTGAGCAGGAAAACACGAAAAGATCTAATAATCTGTGTTTGGTGTGATCCAACCTGTAAGATTTGAATCTAATGGATGATTCAGTTAATTTAGTGCAAGATGATATATTGTATTTACATCATACTCTTCAGAAAATCGATTTGTTTTTAGATCCTGATAAACAGCTTATTCAAGGAGATGAGTTAATAAGAAAACAAACACCTGTGATGCACGAGTCAGATTCAGATGACAGTGTTGAGATCAAACTTTTCATAAAGCTTGTTGAAAAATATTATCTAAAAGATAATATATATTATCCATTTTTTAAAAGGATTATCAAATAGTCTTTGATAAGAACCAGGTCTCATGAAAAAACCGTGCTTCAAGAAACTCTTGAAATTCATGAGCCTCCTGACATGATGAAAATCACATCTAGACTATGTCAAGATGAAACTACAGTCTTGTTTTCTCTTGAAACTGAATCTGAAAGTTCTGACAATCATTCTAAAGTCATAAAAGATTTATTAGTTAAGACAGGGATATGTGATTCTATCTTAACTAATAAACAACATCTTGATTCAAACAGTCTACCCATCTGGAAGAATCAAAAGAGATGTGTTTAAAAATATAATCCTATGACTAATATCCGGTCAATAAAAACTGTCTCTTGCAGTGACAAGGATTATTTTCCTAGACATGACAAAGATCAACTTAATCGTATACAAACTAATGATTTCAGGTCATGTAGTTTTGTTATTGATCAATTGTCCAAATCAGGATCGAAGAAACAATCTCATCGAAAGATGTTGTTTCATTCCAAGAAAAAACTAGGTCTATATAAGAGTACTACTCAACTCATGACTCAAAGGTTTTCAATCACACTTGTAATCCTATTCCAACTCGAATAGATCTATCTGTTAAATCAGATTCTTCAAGTTGTGGTTTACAGATGTGTAAAATCTGTTCTTGGAATTGTTCCAGAAAAGAAGATATCTGAAAACATCAAGTATATCTTGTAAGTGTTATCAATTACTCTGATAAATCATGTTCCTTATGTAATGTTGAGCCATTAAGAGCTCACGTCAACAACGAAGCTTGTTGATTGGAACTTCCTCAAAATTATGCTCGAATTGAATAAATGAGGAAGTTCTCAAAAAGAGCACCAAGGAACATATGTAATTTGTAAAATCCATACTTGATTTATCTGCATCATGAACAACTTAAGTATTTTCTAAAAATGGAATCTTTCACCTTTTAGAATAAATACTTTCAGTCCACAAAGAAAGTTCATGATAAATTTGTATAAGATATATAAGGATTTTCTTGACAACAATAATTCTGAAAATCTTTCTTGATTTTATTTCTGAACTTGGGTATGTTCACCCCTGTTTTTAATCAAATAGAATACCTTTTTGGTAGTTCGAAACTTGGGAACTAAGTTTTATTTGAGAAATAAAACATCTTAAAAAACCGACCATTTTCTCCACAATTAGATTGCGATTCAAGATGGGTGAAAATACTATTGATATTGATTCGCAATTACAGAAGCTTTAAACTTATCTCCCTTCTGAGATTAAGTGTTATTTCTCAAGAGAACGAGAAATCAATTATCTATTGAGCTCATGTTTATGCTAATGCGAGATTTCGAAATTTCCCGTGGAAGCTTCTGTAGAGAATAATGAATGGCTCGAGTCAAATCTTCTGAAGGTGATTGTGGAATTGAATCTTTTGAAGAGGCGACTCAATCAGCTGAAAGAAAAGAGGAAACTCAAGAACTTGAACGCTGAAGAAACCTCAGCGAACAATCAGAACACCTCTAGGGATTAAGTTATATGTTGTAATACTTGATCCAAAAAATAGACATCAATGTATTGATTTATTTCAATATTTTTGTATAAGGTCTATTTTGAATAAAACTATCATTATTATTTATGAGTACAATTATTATTTTTATAAATTTGATTCATGTGATAGTTTCCGATTGCATATCCTGTGTATGAATGTCAATATTTTTGCTATGTGATTTTCGGATTTATGGGATGTATGATTTCGGTTTTCATTAACCTTAATATTCGATCTTATATGGTGTAACCCTTATGATTTGTGTGGCTTTTTGATTTAGAGGGATTAAGTTCTAGCCCATGTTGGTAGGATTTATCAAAGGATCATAAGGTGTTCCGATTGAAACTCATATGTGAAAAGTCACAATATGTTGAATCAATTTATGTTTACATAAGTTGTGTTTAGCATAGCAAATGTGTTTTAAAACTGGTTCAACCTTTCGCTGGTAAAGGTTACTTTTGTTGTTGTTCTTTTGTTATTGCGAGAGGAAGACAACACACAGAGGGAGGATTCTTATTTGCACTCGCGCTTACCCAGAAAGTGGTTGCGAAAATTAAGGTAATGATTTTATTTGTTATTTAATCGTTTTTCCTGTTTAAGAAAAGCCTGTTTATATTGCATATATTTGCTTTTTTTTTAACAAAATTTCGGTACAATTGATATGTTCCATTATTGTGTATGGATTGTTTAGATGATTCAATTGTTTCCGGTTAAAAAAAAAATGTTAATTTATTTGGCTTATGGTTTGGTATCTTCTTTATCGATGGGTATTAAGTGTTTTTGCTTAAGGAAATTCGGTGCAATTGCGGTGTTGTAATGTATATATTTGTTTCAATTGCTTCCTTTGGAATCAAGAGTATGAAGAATTGTTTAGCTCCATATGTAATAAGAGTTTTGTCACTAAATTGACAAGGGGGGAGATTTTTAGAGTATAGCTCGGTTGAACTCACTAAGCGTTGGTATGTCAAGTTTGGTTGTCATATTTTGTATCAAAACTCATCTAGAGTTGTTTGATTAAATATTAGAGTCAAATGCGTTTAGTTTAGACTAGAAAAGTCTAGGAATGTTGAGAGATACAAGTATTACTCTGAAGACGTGAAGAATGAGAAAAAGTAACGACTACAACGAAGACATCATCCTTCCACTTGAGGTTAGTAATATTGACTTGAACTTGTTTCATTCCGAACGTATCTTTCAAGTCGTGTTATATTGAAAACATAACATGCGAAGATGCATATACTGCACATATTGTGTATACTACTCTAGTGGATCGACATGATCATAATACTATGGTCATAGTATTAAGGAATTATATTACGAAGTATAATGCTTATCTTTTGAACTTCGTAGATATGACGTCGACATAATCTTGTATATATTTTTATGATTATGTGTATGGGTTAATGGTGAAGATTTCATCCTAGGAAACAATGTTTTACATTTGTTTAAAAGAAGTATGTTCATAAACTTGATTCATGAATCGAAAGGGAAATCAATAGGTATATTGGTCCAGCTATTCATTACATATTCTTTGGGTGACCAATATGTGTGAGTTGGTAGAACCGATCTTAACACAAGTTATTGGTATAACCAATCACAATACCTAGACTTATGGTTTGGTATGACCAGTCCTGGTAATTGGTGTAACCGATCCTAAGTAATCACCATGAGATGGTATGATCGATCCTTGTAATTGGTGTGACCGATTCCGGTAATTGGTGTGACAGATCATAAGTGGTTGTGTGACTGATCCTTGTAATTGGTATGGCCGATCCTAGTGACTGTTGTGACCGATCACAAGTAGGTACCATGTTTAGGTAGAACCGACCCTAGTGATTGGTACTACCGATCCAAACCCATGGATGTGACTTGGTAGGACCGATCACAACTAACCATTGTGACTTGGTATGACCGATCACATAGTAGACTTGGAATTCTGGTAGAACCAATTCTAAACTTGTTTGGAAGTGTGGTAGAACCGATTCCAAGATGCAAATCCATGTATATTCTGAATAAGGATTTGCTGAGTAATGATATCAACATACTTTGAACACGAGCTGTAACTCTTATCGTTTATTGTTCAAAGATATTCCTTGGTACTCAAGGTGATCTTGTGCCGAAATAAATTAAGAATCTTTTAATTAATGTTTTTGGTTTTATATGCTTTAATTACCAACAATCAATGCATAGCTCTAGAGAATAAAAATTAGTAATGTGCATTTACTAATTGGAGATTTTCTATGAGAGATTTCGAAAATATTGGACCAACATTTATTGGAATTAGGAAAACCGAATTTGGGCATTCATTGCATATCTTGAGAATATTTTCGGTCTTGGAAATTCTTTGGTGTCCAGACATCCTTGGTCTATAAATACCTAAGTTTTCATTTATATCAAACTATCCTAAGAGCCAGACAAACTTCATCACTTGTTGTTTCTGGTTGAGCCGTCTATTCAGGGAGGAAAATATCCTAATTAGGTGAAATCTCTTACGACCGCTCGTTTAAAGACTTCTGCGGGATCAAGAAGCTCTACGAGTACCGTTGGTGTGAAACTAGATAATTGCAGTGTTATTAGTTTTCGATTTGATTTGATTGACTAACGGCTGTTGAAACTTTGATTGCACCTAGTTTGTTTATTCTTGAGAATTTTCTCTTCTGATATAAGATTCACTCAGACTAGATCAAAGTATCGACGAGATCTTTAGAATTGTTTTAGATCTAAACATCTTGTGATAATTCATTTTTAACAGACTCCGTTATGTGTGTGATTAGTCACAACAGGATTCAAGTGGTGTTGTGCAGGTATTTGAAGGCATAGAAGATTTGAAGACGAAAAAGAATTCTTATTAATTTTCGCATCTTATTGATTTAGTGCACAAACCTTGATCGGAAGGGATCCAAATAGAATCTGTTTATCTTTGATAGATCTGATTGATTAGTTGCGTGAGATCGACATTCTCTATATTTCTCTTTGAGATCTATATCGATTGAGTGCGAATCTGGATTTGACTATTTCGGTAGTTATCAGATAGATTGATCTAACCAGACAAAGGAGTTTGTTAGATTAAACAGAAGAGCCTTTGTCAACAACTTATCTTGTAGCAAGATTGATTAGAGTGGTTACCAAACAGATTCTTCCTTTGTTGTTTAGAATACGATCCAAAGGACTTGTTATTCACGTGCGTGACTCTAGAAGTCGAAGGCGCATGGATACCGAGGGAACTAAGTAGCTAGGGGTAGTCTTCTTGGTCTCAACTATACGAAGTTGGTATTAGATTTTGTATAACGACTTAATTCTGGGAGTATTCAAAACTGGACTAGGTCCCGGAGTTTTTCTGCATTTGCAGCTTTCCTCGTTAACAAAAGGGTTATTTAGCGTTTGGTACCCAACAAATGTCCAACACCTAGCTTTGGTACCCAACATTTGAAATATTAAACCTTGACCAGTTAAAGACTGTTAAGTCAAGACATTGACTTGACTAGGATAATATTTATGTAATAAAATATACCAAGTTACTGTGTTAGCCTCATGAACTGTAACAATGGCTTGATACATCCTAACGGATGTTAAAATCTGGATTCTGGACCGAAACTAGAATCCATGGCCACGTTTGTATTATTTTAATAAAACTCTAAAACTAAACGTCACCTGGATCTTCTTATTTTCTGTCTGCAACTCAATTTTCTCCGAACTATTAGCACCACCGTCGATATCGCGTTTCTCTCTCTCTTTTTTTTTTTTCTATTCCCGAACTCTATTTCTGTTTTTTTTTTTTTTTTTTTTTTTGACTCTTCTCTTCCTAGTTTTAATCGAACATCTATTGTTGATGGTGCCGGTGGTGCCGGCAAGTCATAACAGCAATTCGAGTATTGTTCTCTTTAGTGTGCAACTGCTGCTGTTAATTCAACTTCGGATCCCTTACGCTCCAATGGTTGTCTAGCACTCATTATCTCATCAGTAAATTTAAGTAGGGTGAAAGAATATGGATTTGCTTGTTATTTGTAGGATCTCTATCCATTGCCCTACCGTTCGTATCATCAATAGACATCTCAAGATGTGCTGTTGTGAAGATCGCACAGATTTGAAAGAAATCGAAGTATACACTGATCAAGGATCGATGAGAAGCCATTGATGTTTTTCGTTAAAGTGCAATTTGCAGTCAAACGGTATACAGATTATAAAAACCCCAAGGGGGATGTGGAAAGGGGATCTTAGTGATTAGTAATTCGTTGATGGGAGTTTGAAATTAAATATGGGTATGTGAAATTGGGGTTGGGTTTTAATTAGATTTCATTTGATTGTGGTGGTGGTGGTGGAGGAGATGAGTGGAAGTTGTGGTGGATGTTACTGGTGGTACAGATTCTACAAAAGTTGTAAGCGGTTTATTTTTTAGAGATTTTATTTTAGCTGTTGGATCAAAACGTTTCCGACCAAAAGATGAATTTGTTTGATCACAGATTCTTCTTTTTGTAGTCACGGGTTAACGGTGTTAATAATTATTAATTTTAATTATTTTAAATAATAGTTTGTCAAGTCAACTGTTTGACTAGACGGGTCAAGGTACCAACCCTTAATATTTTAAATGTTGGGTATCAAAGCTAGGTGTTGGACGTTTGTTGGATACCAAACATTAAATAACCCTTAACAAAATTTTGTTGTGTCTTTTATTTTGTTTTTCGCGTTATAATTAAGTAAAACTAGTGTCTAACCCGTGCTACGCACCGGGACGGTGGCATCGACCAATTCAGCGTGGCGGGGCTTCGCCCCGCACTCGTAGACAAATGCATTAGTATTTTTTTTTTTTGAAAAAATAGTGACTAGTTTTATTTTTAAAGAGATAGGAAAGTTTGATACCCATTAGGTGTCTTATTATTCAATAATTTAAATTTAGTATTAAAAATTCAGGAGGTGAGTGCGTAGAGTGTTGACATAATTGATGTATTTTAATTAGTTTGTAGAACTGTGTGTTGTTTTTACTGTAGATTTACCTTATTTTTTACTAATCGTTAAGTTGTCCTTACTAATTTTTTTGTGTTGGATTTATAAAAAAAACAACTTCCAAGCAGTCTTTCAGATTTTCACCACACAGACGATTCAAAAGGTGGTGAAAGCATTAGTATGTAACCCGTGCTACGCACCGAGTTTTGCAGTTTTTTCCGATTAGTGTGGCGGGGCTTCTCCCCGCACCCGTGGCCCAGATTTGTTGGAACATCTCGTAGATAACAACACATTAAGGCGCAAGATGATAATCCCACAGAATAACAACTGCACAAATCACGAATCAAATAACTCTAACCATATAAAACCCAAAAAAAATGCAAAAGGTGTCAGAAGCCTCAACTCTCTTTGTAAGATGGATGTAGATAACAACACATTAAGACGTCACCCACCAGGGGAAACAAAAACTATCCGAAAGAAATAATACATAATTTTTTATCTCCCATAGCACCAATGAAATTGGTTACTGTAAGAACAATATATTTTGAATAGTAGTGAAATTCCCGCAAACTAACACCAAAATAGAAGTGGAACTTGCTTCAGAACAAACAAATAGAGTAAAAACATGTACCGTAAATGATTCAAAAAATGCACAATTATCATGATCCTAAAGCAAACCTACTACTAAAACTATTTCAATTCATGAGATACCAAACACATTGTTAAAAAAACAATGCCTTAGATGTACAATTTCGAGCTTTCCCTATGCGCTGGGATGTATAAAAAATACAGTTAATTGATAAGTACATGCGTTCTATGTTGATGCAGATAGGATGATTTTAGAATATGCTCATAATGTAAAACCATATTAAGGCACTCACTCTAGTATCAGCTAAATGTCAAAGGCACTCACTTCTAATATATCTCTTGGAATAGATCATTCCTTCGAAGATAAAATTATTAATAATGTACAAGTTCAAATATGTTTTACCTTCCCATGCATAATATAAAGTCAAAACTGAACATTCTTCACAAATTGATGTCCCTTGCATTCCACAATCTCACAACTACCTTTATGAGGAACCTGAAGTTTCATAAATGGAAATTAAGACAATATTGTTGATTTGTCAAAACACAGGAACACATGTTGACAAAATTACATATTATATTTTATATTCAAAACATGCCACTAACATGTAATTTTAACTCCATCAAACCCATGGATAGCTTATTAACAGGATTCAACTCTTGTAGCCAAGCCAGGCGCAACCTGACAAACATATACTCTAATGCCTTCTAAGACTTAGTCTAATGGTACTCCAAGATCCAGGATTTGGAGGAAAAAGCGTGGTCTAATGTGTCACTGTTACGGAGATTCCCAATTGATCCAAGCGATTTCTTGGATCTAATCTGGGTGAAATCCAGGCACGCCATTAGAAATGGCGCACCCAAAAAGTGCTATACGCCATTACAAAAGGCGTGTTGTAGCATATTCGAAAATTTTGTTCCCTCGTACGTCGTTAGAAAAGGCGCGGCACGGTATTTCAAAAGGCGTCCACAGGTGACGCCATTACAAATGGCGCGTCGTATTTATACTTATTTGACCTTTTTTCTCTAACACCCTGTTTAGACCCGCAGGTTATACGACAAACTATGTGCGTATACTTTCTACCAGGTTCCTACACCGTTTTACACTGTAATGTTAAACGACGAGTTATTTACGTATACTTTCTCATATCCCAATTTAGTAGTTGAAAGCACTCATACCAATCAATTTAAGCCGTTGTCATTAAGTCATCTACACACTGTTTTTCACCACAACTTCGGATAAAAATCTCGTTATCCTTATCAACACACTGTAACAGCAAGATTCTGTAAAAGGGGATTTCATTTATAAATAATAACAATTATTTCCTATAAATACACTCCATCAACCACTCAAAGAAATACACCATAAAATTAGTGGCGATCCTTCTTGTCTACCCGATTAAAATGGATTCTAATCGCAAGGGAAAAAAAATTGTGTGTGTAGAAGCAAACCAAATTTATCCGCTCTGTTTCCTTGGTGACCATTCAGACATGCAATTCCCTTGGATGTATTCCAAGTGCCCGCAAAAGGGTTGTGCTGGCATCAAATTGTTACTAGAATCGGGACCTGGACAGAGTAGGTACCTTCGTTGCCAATTCGACAATTTTCGTGAAGAAGCTCAGTGGTTGGAGGATGCAATCAAGTCCATAGATGATAAAAAGATTAACGAACTTTGCAAAAACTTCAAACAAAAAGGGATGATTAAGGTTGAACATGAAAAGGGGGCGTCATGCCCAGTCATTGGATGTAGGTTTTTTACGAAACTGCATCGTTCTAAAGATAAGAACACCTATGGTGCACATTTCTGGGAATGTCCTAGCTGTCATTTGGTGGAATGGGCCGAGTAAGTACATTTGAGTTTGCTCTTTGATTTATGGTGTTATATTTTTTGTTTATGATGTAATGTTTAATCATGTGTTTTATTCGGGTCAATGACGCCCGGTCTGTTGTAATGTTTATGATTTATGTATTGTGTGCTATTTACGTTTTTTATGTATGTTAACGTTTATTTGAGTTTCTTTATGTTTGTGTTATTTAAAACCTCCTTTTCATCCAGCGACCAACGTGTTGATAAACACATTTCCTTCGGTGAATATTTGCACTTAAGTCGTCAAACTCCCCAACCACGAGATCCCAAACCACTTTATTCCATTCCACGTGTATGATAACAAATCAAAAGGGAAAACTGCATAATTCAATGCTCATCTATACACTGTTGTCTGACATCCAAGTGGTGGACAACTCCATCGGGTGTGATTTGAAAACACACTGTGACGGGTGGTGATTGAAGATGTCAGAGACACTACTATTCCACATCTAATCTGTTGTACTATATATCAGTCTTTATCTGTCAGATAACAGAAATAAATCACGCAACAGAAAATGGCATGCAAAATAATGGCCGCAAGTGATGACACCTCTTGCTTGCAAGTTCCCCTTATTTCAAATCTATTCCTTTGTAGGATTTCAAAATTACGTTTAAACCCATTGTAGAATTTTATTATAAATCTTTGAAGAACGCGTCACAATTCAATTATCTCCGGAGGTTTAGTGCTCTCTAAACTCAACCAACAGATAAAGTATTTTCCCTCCCAATTTTTCAAAGTCACCTATTTTATTTCCACCACAATAATCACTCACGATGCCACGATTTACAATGCATGAAGATAACGCTCTAGTCATAAGTTATTGTAAGGTTGTAGACATGGATCATGATACAGAAAATCCTCAGGCGGGTATGGCGTTTTGGTGTCGAGTGAGGGAAGACTTTTTGATTCAAATTGGGAATGGAAGCGTTTGGTATTCTGCTATACGTATCCAACACCGCGTTAGCATGATAAAAAGGATTTGTGGTCGTTTTAGGCAGTATCGGGTTCTTGCAAATGGTAATCGTGCCCAGGCGATGGCCATGTATGAGGCGGAATTAGGGAAACCTTTCAAACATTTCGTGGCCAATTATTTTTTTGGTACTCACATATAAATTAAAATCTTGTTCTCTTGAGATGTTTATGCGTGGTTAATATTGTTTGTTCGAAATCGTAAAATGTTTATGATGTTATGTGTTTTCTTACTTATTGCAACAAGTAACGCACAACTTTTGAAATAACTACTTTTATTTTAAACCTCATAGTACATTAGAACAACATAATTAATTAGTCTCATGAGGGTTAAAATACAGATTTGAACCACAATAATTTTTGATGATGTTGTAATGTCTTAAGCCTCTTCTTCATTTAGATTTCCCAGAAACGGAGGAGGAATCTCCGCAGTATCATATTCATCAGCAAATGTATTCTTAAATATTTCATACACAGTTCCATGTGTCCAAAATCTACCCTCCGCCTCATATGCAGTTTTTCCCAGTTGGTACTGCGTAAAATTCATTTTTGGTGTTAGTATACGGTTAATGTGTGAAAAAATAACGTAAATGCAAATAGTTGTAATAAAACTTACAGCCGTGGCAACGTCATATCCCCCATCAGCCATTCCCCGGATACTCTGTTTCACAAAGCCGACATATCTCTTAACATGTTTTTTCAACATGGTCACTCTACACTGTATTGACTTTATGTTTCTTGCATTCTCGTTGTTAATCTCACTTCTAAAATGTCCAAGTATTCGCTGCCAAAAACTAGTCGCATTAATTTTTATGTCGATAATAGATTCTCTAGCAACGCCACAATAAGCACGAATTAACGCGACATCCTCTTCGTTTGAAAATCCAGCCATATTGTTGTATGAAAACTAAGAAGAGCTTGGTATGATAGAATAAAAAAGGAGATGAGGAAAGTAAGACTATTGGAGGGTGTTTCTGTTAGACATAAAACACACAATACTTATAGATTTTATGAGATGTGTTAGGTGGCTTCCCTTGCCTCATGCAAATGCCCCAAAAAAACCCTTCAATAATTTTAAAGACAATCACTGCTCTAAAATAGAGCACCACATTTCTGAAGGGGTGGTAACTGTTTTGCATACAAGATATCTAGGGACGATACTCTATTTAGGTGGTTGATTGAATCACGTGGGTGGGGATACCAAGTAAATAAAAAAGATATCTCCAAAAGTATGGAGATTCGTATCAAGATGTGTGGGCGGGTGCAATATTAAAATAATTATGTTTAGACAAAAAAGATAACACAACCAAAAAAAAAATTAATAATGCATGGGAGAATCCAAGGGAAAAATTTCCTACTCACATGACACATCTTCATTAAGTATCCAACCAACTATCTTGCTGACTTTTACCACCCAAACCAATACATAATAACAAAGCTAGGAAATTAAAAAGAAGGGGAAAATTACATAAATATGAAGAAAAAAAGATGTCATTGTATTCGTGTGACATGTGACTACATAAAGATATACCCACAAGACCCGATTTTATGATGTCGCCACGCTTCGCGACTGGATAAAAAATGGGGGTTCATATAGGAAAAGTGATGCCTCATGATGAGGTAGCACTTGTGATACAGAAATCTCTTTCCCTTCCTTTGTAGGTACAACTGTCCCGCATCAGTCTCCTGCAGAACATAAACATGTTGTAATGATAATTGTTATTTATGGAAACCAAAAATTTCAAAAACATGTTGGCACTCACACCGGTGAACCTACAATCTTATCTGCGGACCACCCTTCGGGAACATTGCGATATAGTGGTATCTGGATTGCAACAAAATAATTCACCTCCTTCTTTATTGCGAATGGACGTGATTGTAAGGATTTCCAAGTACGAAGGTTGTGATTGCCAATTATATCGGTAAACTGTTGCGCAACAGACATCCAAAACTCGTTAGATTTCTCGACGGTTAATACGTCTGGATCATTAGAAACATTGCAGTAAGCTCGTGTTAGAGCTTCATCTTCCTGGGGTGTGTATTTGGTTGCCATTTCTTAGTTGATACTAGTATTAACGTTAAACCCCAGAGAAAATTTATAATTTGTAGTGGAAATTGTTCACACCGGTTCCAAAGTACAGTATTTATAGGCTACATTTGACGCCTCCAGCAATAGTGAAAACCCCAAGATCTATTTATTTAATGGACCCACTAGTGACGATGTGCCATACTTACAACTAATAATGAACCCAATGACAACAATATTTGGCCCCTACTTTTGTGAAAGAGTATTTTTGCTGTTTACAGATGACCCCACTAATAATTAAAAATATCCGGGAACATTTCGGAAGCGTAGGGGACGCCTAAGTTGTTGGGTAGGGGACGCCTAGATAAAACTCTGGGGATGCTTTAAATTGTGTCTCTGCTGTCATTGTATAACAAAAATTGATGGTAATAAAATAACACACGCAAGTGGATTGTTGTATACCTCACTTTTATTTGCTTATATAAACCAACACTGGTCGACATAATGTCATTCACAATACCTTCACACAACCTTTCCGGAACTAAAATAGTATTTTTTTCCCAAACGTATCAATCATCCTGAAATGGCCGGCGAAGATCTCTGGGAAGGTTTTAATGAAGACGAGCTTGCAGCGGTGTTAGATAGTTACTCAGATGCTACACAACAAAGTTCCATGGACTACTCAACAAACACACCAGTTGTGCCAAACATATCAAACCCATATGATAACCGCAATAAATCGGTTGTTGTTGATATCATCCCATGTCCAATAGTGAAACATTCAGAGCGTTTAATCCATAACTCACGTGGTGCCTCTATCAGTAGAAAAATCATCCCCGGAACTGCGGGAGAGCTTCAAAAGTTACAAGAACACAGACATCGTAGGATTGTAACGGGAGAGGAGGATGTATCTACACAAGTCCTCCAACGATTAGTTAGGGATGAAACTGAAGGTGTTAACGATCATCATTTCCAGACTAAACCTTGGTTATTTGCACAACAATATTTCTCAGAGGGGAGAACCGCGTTGGGATCTATTAAACCAATAAACCAAAGAATCGAAAGGTTGGTTGTATTGGTGGAGGAGCAACGGAAAAATTTAGATGATTATTCTTTGAAAGTGAAGGTGCTTTGTCCATTTGGTTAATCAATTTAAATTTCGTGATCAATTGTGGGAATCGATTACTCATCGTTGGGTTTCTATTAAAACTGCAGGATCCAAGTGGTAAAATGGGGGAAAACGTCAATCGCAAGGTGGTGGAACATCCAGACTATGGGAAGCATATTAGGGTTGGAGCGGTATTAGTTTTGAAGAAAGTGGTTATATTTTCTCCAATGAAGAAAAACCATTGGATTAACATAACCCTACCCAATATCGAAGAGGTATGTTAAAAAAAAGGCTCCTATTAGATGTTATTTCATGAACCTTTTTGAAATAAAATTATTAACTTCATTTATGTTTTACAGGTCATCCCATCGGAATCCACTGTTGGTGAGATGCGTCGTCGGCAAGTTTGAGATAACTATGATAGAAACCAAATTCGTTTAAATTTAAAGTTTGGTGTTAATGTGGATTTTGTGGGTTAATTTGTTATCAACCCGTACGAGTTTCATTTTTAATTATGTTTTTAGTTATGCACTGGGAATTATGTTTTTAAATTGTTGTTTTTATAAGGTACTACGATGTTTGAAATAAAAGTTGTCATTGTATAACGTAGTCGGTTACATCATTACAATAACTAAGAAAACACATTACCGTTTGCAATTACCCGGTAAACTTTTAAAACGACCAAAAATCCGAAATTAGCATGCTAACCCTATGTTGGATACGTTGGGGAGAAATACCAATTTCTACCGTTTCCAATTCGAATTCAAAAATCTTCAGAAACTCAAACCCAAGGCCACATACTCGCTTCCGGATATAAAACGGTCGGATGATACAAACCATTGGATCGATTGTCCCGTTGGTCATCTAACGGGATTCATTGTGCATGCCATTTCTAAAGGCGTTCTACGCCGTTTCTAATGGCGTTTTCTTTGTAAATCGTTGGACCACCAACGGGACTATAAATCCGATGGTTCATAACACCCGCCCGTTAATTAGTTCACAACGGTCAAATTTTGAAAACTCTATAAAAAATATTTGGTTTCTACCAAACCAAACCCACCTCCACCATTTGCAAGCCCCTACTATCCTATTGAATCAGTTTTTCTCATTCACACAACTCCGTCTCAATTATCAAAACTACAACTTCCCAATCTAACATGTCTGATTATACTAGAGCTGAAGATGTGGCAATAATAGGTGGTTGGTGTGCGATAACGAGCGACCCGATTTTAGGTACTAATCAAGATTTGAGAGAGTTCTGGACCCGAATTGTAGCTGAATACAAGGCACAATGGCAGGCCGGGAGTACTAGAAGTACCAAGTCCCTCCAGACCAGAGTAGGCACTTTGAAAAAAGAGGTTAAAAGGTTCGTTGGTCATGTTAGAAGTGTGTTCAGGGAAAACCCGAGTGGAAGCAACCCCGAAAAAAAATGTGATTTCCGTTACATTTATTGTTTCATATATAATTAATTTAGGGCAACCCACCACTAATACTAAATTATAAATTGAATGCAGTACCGGGATGGAGAAGTGTTATACGAGGAGGATGCGGAAAAACCAAAACGTTGGAAACATCAGAAGGTGTTTGAAATACTTAAGATGCACTTTCCCAGGGAATATGATCCGTCGATTTTATATCCTCAAACTTCAAACATAGCCACCCAACAAAGCCATCCAATGAGCGGGATGAAAGATGATGATGGACAGTTTCGGGATTCACAAAGCACACAAGGAGAGTCATCAGACTACGGTAGAAGAACCACATTTTATGGGGATCAGGGTCAGCGTCGGGGTCCTAGGAGGGACCGGGCCAAAAGAAATAGAGCAGAAGCCGTATGAACTACTGAAGGAGTGAGCCAGACTTTAGAATATTTTAAACAAAGGGATGAACAAAGGTTACAACGAGATGAACAAAGGTTTCAATAGGTGCAACAACAAGATGAAGAAAGCTTGAATTTTCTCCGCACCGATGACGGTGGTCCATCGATTAGAAATTTAGCAGCGACAATGCGTTGCTGGCAGTGAACGGGCAGCGTGAAACCGATATGAAGATAATGAATATTGATTTGGAAAAAATATCCGACGAAAGTCAAAGGGAGTATTTTGTGGGACTTAAAAATGAAATTATGATTCGCCAGGGTTCTACTCGTCGTTTTACCTAAATGTATAACATTTGGTTGCCTTTATGTGTTTTTATTAATTTATAACAATCATTATTAGTGTACCAATATGTAATTTGGTTTTATATGAGCTTGTCTAAGTTGTTAACTTCCCAACTATAAATTATTTCCAATGTTGTAGTAACTTAATTAGTTGTACCTCATATGCTCCTTGAACTTTTAATTATAATGAAAACACCTACAAAAGATTTGCAATTAAAACAACCAATTTTAAGAAAATCATTCCATTAAAAGTATAAAATCATTCGACATTGTACGCCGGAATAGCTTCCTTAAGAATCTTGTATAAATCTTCATACTTGAAAGGCCTCTTTGAATCGGCGCGAAAATCAATCTGGCTCTTGTTTTCTGTAACTGTTAATAAAAAAAATACATTATTCGGCAATCATATTTATAATTTAATAGCTAACACTGGGTATTTCAGAAAGGATATGACTATTAACCCGAGCTTCGTATGAAAGTGTACGAAGGGATATGTTTACATAAAGCAGACATGTAACAAAAGCTTCAACATCGACATTTATCAAAGCAAATCTTTTTATAATCGAGGCTGTTGTTCTGCCGTTATCATTTACGGTATTACCTTCAAAGTTCTGAAAAACACGGTTCCAAAATACATTTTCATTATCCTCTACCCCCATTGGTTGACCATGATTTGTTACTGCAACCCAAGCTCCCACAACTCCTAAATCTTCGGCACTACTGAACCGCATGGTTTATATGATTCAAAGTAAGAACAACTATGTCTCGCAAGTTATGTGAAAGTTGAATAGGTAATTTGGTAGACCTTTAATAGGAAGGTCGAGATATGTTTCTGCAAGAGGAGTAAAACACTCTGTGGATATGATACTGAAGGGTAAGCTTACTGGCGTTTTTATAGTATCACCCCCCAATACCAAAAGGACGCTTATGAACAGGAGTGGACGTTTATAAATGGTAACAACCCTAATGTGAATATAGGGTCATTTGTAAATAGGGAGAATACCGTTTCAAAAAAATTGAGGTCAATAACTGTTACCGCGCGTGTTGTTCACCAGTTGTACATAACCTATATCATAAAAATGGATTACATAGACGGTACAAATAAGTAAATATGAAAAGCATTATAGTTTCATACAAACTGAAACCGAGTTTAATACATATTATAAAAGAGTTTAATAAATAATAAAACAACACCTGATAGTGTTACATGTAATAAAGTAAAAATGCATAAAAAGACTTAGGAAATAAAACATGATTACGGAGTATTGGGAAGTTAAACACAATTGCAGTCTACTCTCCGTTCTGATAAAAGTTATTATCATCACTTGGATAAATATCAGCATCCTCATCCACATCAGTGGTACCATGATCTGAAATTGGGAGGGCATCATGCACCTCCACGGGGTCGACTTCTCCGTCTCGCAGTCCTTGAATGTGACGCTTCCAGATGTGCTCCGTTATATCTGCTTGCAAGTGTCTCCAGCAGGCATGGCTTCTATAATATGCACGCGCTTCAGCCACGTTACCTTGTACTAGAGGTGTTTCTTATTTTCCATCATACCTCGCCCATACCCTATCACGATATTCATACTCCACACACATGTTATGCATTATTAAACAAGCTCTCATAATTGTGTTTAAGTCACGAGGAAACCAATAACGACTAGGATCTCAATTATACCCCATTTGGCTTTTAGACCCCCAAAAGCACGCTCCACATCCTTCCGCTTCGCAGAGTGGTATTCATTAAATTTCTTATGTATTGTCGGCATAGTCTGACGTCTCTTATAACCATGAACAACCCCAGGCATTTCATTATAGATTTCGTCAACCAAATAGTATCCATGTCTGTACACGTGACCGTTGATGCTAAATTCACAAGGAGGATCCAACGCGTTCTTCTCTCTATCGAACAAACCCGACTGGTCCAAAACATTTAAGTCATTGTTAGCATCGGGCGCACCAAAGTCACAGTGCCAGAACCATCTGTCGTATGATACAACAACCTATAAAACAAGATTTGGTTTCTTATACTGTCCAACGTGTCGGCCTGCTTCGTCAGTAGGACAACACCTCCACTCCCAATGGGTACAATCAAGGCTTCCAAGCATTCCAGGAAATCCACGAGCCTCATTCTCAGCTAATAGCCTCTTTGTATCTTCGGTTGTTGCGCGCCTCATGTAACGATCGTTAAAAAGCCAAAGTAATGCATCCATAAACTTTTTTACGTACATGTATATTATAGACGCAGCCATTCCAGTGTAATCGTCAAGGCTATCGGCCGCCACCCCCTTTGCTAAGTGTTTCATGACAGCGAGAATTTTCATATGAGGGGAGTGACCCGGAATGTTACAAGCATCCCTCCATTGTCGAAAGTCCTCATCTTGGGCGCAAATTTCTGGTAAAAATCTAAGAAATAGTTCTCGGGGCAAACCGTGGCGGGCCTTAAAACGCTTAGGTCCAAATCTGCAACCCGGGTTGAAGTAGTCCTGCATCATCCTAGCATCCGCTTCTACACGGCATCTGTTTATGCTTCTTCTAGTCAAAACAACCGTTGGTTCTGGTTGGTGCAAATCGTGCGCCTCCTGCAACACTTCCTGATACATGATTGTGTAATCTCCATGACTATCATCAAGGTACCGTTTGGTGTATGATGATGGTTGGGGGTATGCAAACTCTCTTCGTTGTCGCATATATCTAGCGATAATTGACTCCATAATACAGCTAAAATAAAGTCAACTTTTTAATTTTTATGTATCAAGACATGGCATACAAATTTAACTGTGTAGTTTGTTCTAAAATATACTATGAGAGACACTTAAATTTAATAAGACGAAAAAAACATAATATGTATAAGACGATGTGCAACTAAGATTAAGATAAACAAACTACATATTAAACAAGAACACACATTTACAAACATGTACTAAACCATAGCTAATTAACACCTTTTTAACTAGTTTCACTACATAGAAGGAAAAAACTGAGTGTTTGGCACAACATCCATATCATCACTATTTTCACCTATCTGGCCACTACCATGAACACTACCCTGCCAACTCCCACCTAAGCTTAAGCCTAACAAATCAAAAGAGTTTAGTGAATCACTGTTATTTGGAGAGCTCTGCTCTATTGGCGTGGGGGCCTGAACATGAACGTTACTTTCAAGACCGTAAGGGACATAACACGCATTAGATGTACCAGGATCTCCTGTTTGTCGCTTACAACGACGTTGGGTTTCCTCCAATGATACATCCGCGTCATAAGTGCGGGCATTAGTTTGTTCTTCCTGACTATGATGTGTAGTGGTGGTGTTATACAAGTCTCGTCGACGAGACTCATCGAACACTGTATGTCTAGTAGAGAGGAGGCACCAGTAAGTGTCCGCCGCAAACTGGGCCATTTCTTCCTAAAAAATTAAGATTAAGTTTGTTAACATACTAATGTAATAAGGTATACTTCTCAAATGAAAATGATAATGGAAAATAACTGGTCTAACCTTTGAGACATTCATATTAGAAAAATTGTATGGGTTTGGTTGCCTCGAGACTGGAACTAGATCTTCAAACGAGTCTTTGTAGAATGGCACATCCCATTGTACGCTTGGTAGTTGTGTCATGGACGGTCCGACTTTGTGGTATTTGTATGTCTGGGAAGACATGGTAGGTGGTGGGTACTGGGGCATCAAACTCTGGGGTATACCAATGTGCCCCACTCCAAGATCATCACGTGTGTTTAGGTGAGCTGTTTCTGTCAAAAGAGATCCCACGCTATGACTTGTCCAAAACTGAGAATATAAGTCTGCAGAGACATAATGAAAGTGGTCACCATTGACAAGCTCCGTCTGATTAGACACCTTATCTATACTAGGGGGATTATATGGGATAACTATTACCCCTGCAACCTGCCTCATACATCTCTCAGCCAAATAAGCAGTAACTCTTGTTCCGTCCTTAACATCCTTGAAAACAAATCTCCTCTTAGACATCTCAAGTGCTATTTGAAAGTGTTCAGTTTGTTGGTGTGAGCTATACCCGAACCAAGGATCCCAAATTATCGCGTCTCCCATCCTCATGTCTATCTGAGCGCGTGAATCAGACACATAGTGTTTGTGAAGATCTACCTATCCACAAAATAAAGAAATAACTGGGTGTGCATCAAGTTTATCATCTTCTAGGTCGTCTTTTAGAACAGGCTGACAATTACGAAAATAAAAATAATACCAGAATTCTAAGATCATCCACATCCCATCCATATCTGATCGTACGCATGAACTCCATTCATCCATATGTTTATACAAATTACCCAAAATTGGAGTACCCCAATCATAAGAACCTACCTCTTCCAAATCATCCAACACTGAACACCACCGTTTATCTACTGTACCGGTACAGTTGGGAATCAAAAAAGACCCAATACACCAAAGCAAGAACATCCTAGTCAAATCATCGGAAATATCGGTGTTATCAGCAGGAGGTTTCCTACTTACAATGTAATTAGCCAAGTGAGAAAGACGCATGGTAAGTGCCTTTGACTCATAGTCACCACTTTTCTTCTCAAAATGTTTTCTAACTTCCAAATGATCTAACACACCCCAGAAATATTTATCATCCATAATTATAATTTCTTCAGACGTGGGTGTTTCGATTGGTAATTGTGGGATTGGTTTACCTCCTCCAATTGGAATACCGGTCAACCGATAGAAATCTAGAGGGGTCAAACCTATCTCAAACTCACGGAAATGAAAGGTTCTAGTCTTCTTCCACCACCTCTCAAGTAAAGCTTCAATTAATCCATTATCCGCATACTTAAATTTAAATTGAAACACGGAAGAAAAGCCACACATATGAAGCAAGAGCAATGCACGAGGGTTATTAGCAACCACAATCTGGTAAAACTCATTTACCGTGGTCCAGCTACCCCTAAATTTAAAACGTCTATGCTTCAAGTTCTCACATTTATGCTGTAAACGGACATTATTCTGAGATATTTCAGATAACTTCTCAAACCTAGACAAATCGATATGCTCCATAATTTCCTAAAACAAACAATAACCACAATCAAAATTTTAATAACAAACAAACATCCACCGATATTATCTATGCACAATCAAATTCACATTACGTATGAACAACCCCCATATGAAAACATCAAACAAAATCATATTGTCAATATCATATTCACCCATGTAATCTTCCACACATTATATATGCCCAATTCAACTACAATCAATCAAATAACGCCATTGGAGGATTCAACTTCAATCAATCAAATAATTTGTGTTTCACCTAAATTAACCCAAATATCCAAAACCTTAATTTCAAAGGAATAATTTTCAAATCAATTAAAACTTTGTGCTACTATTCCATGACAATATAAGCAATTCAATGATCCGATTATGAGTAACTATCATGAACAACAAATAAAGAAAATCAATCAAAATTAAAATTTGTTACCTAGTTTTGATTTGTTGATGAAAATCAACAAAAATACCACCTAAAGCTTTCCCTTACCGGCTGGAACAAACCCTATTGAGATTATACCTAAACACCCACCAATTTGTTACGACACACCATTGAATCTTCTTAACCCGTTTCTTATTTTTTGTTGAAAGAACTAAACATACAGAAGAGAAGAAGAGAAGAGGAGAAGAGAAGAAGAGTCTCTGCGTGTTTCAGGATTTAACCCTGACACGCCATTACAAATGGCGTGTGGACCGGTCAACGAAGTCAATACGCCATTCTTAATGGAGCGTGCTCTTATTTCAATGATACGCCATTTCTAGTGGCGTGCCGCGCCAATTCTAAAGGCGTTCTAATACCGAATCCCGGATTACCACTGCGGCTAGGTAAAGCGTTTTGCTGATGTGGTTCCAGAATTCAGCTTGAATCCTCGAGGACCATTAGACCCAGTCTAATCATGTGGCAAAACCAACATCATACACTCCTAAACCTCCTACTCCCGTAACCAAGCCACCAAAATATACTCATGTATCTCTCATCTCAATGGAGAAACCACTATCATATACACTATTATACACTATTATCCCATACGGTATCCAAGCCACTATCATACACTCTAGAATGCTGCACCCATGAAACCCTTGCAAAAGAATAACTGGCCGAATACCACTTTGAAATTACAAAAGACTGCTTCCCCTATGAAGCCCTTGCAAAAAAAATTGGAACCAAATAATAACAGGCAGAATACCCATAAATATTTGGTAAAAAAGCATATCTCTGTCGCAAAATTTGGCACAAAATGCCAATAAATGAATCTATAAATCGCACATGCCAACACGATGCTTACAATTATATCCAGTGAAGTTAACCCCTTTCCAGTTATATCCAGCAAACCAGGGGTAATCGTTCAGTCTCGAAAAATAATTATTGGTGACTCAAGCCGGTCTCAGAATGAGTCAGTCATAATTTGAAACATAAAATCCAATAAATTTTTACAACCGCCAAAAAAAAATATACAAATTACCAACGACAGATTAAAATTGAAATGAAAAATTATTTCCAAAAGGTATAGAGTTTGACAACCACTGGAGGTGAGCCCATAACTTTTCTTTTCAACCGACAAAGGCTAAGCTTTTGCTGCAGCATAATCATCCACATTTTTACCACGTATCTTCCCTTGTTTATTTATTATTTTATTTTTTTATTGATGAACCCTTGTTTTGTATAATTAAGTCCATTCTCCCATCTTTCTCAAATGAATTATTTTCTTCTCGTGGGTTGTTGTCAGCAGCTTGGAGTCTCAACACAATTAATAATTATCTGATTTGCTATCTTTTGTTCCGAGGTTGATAATTTAAACATAACCATCTCCATGCAGAAGTTTTAAAATGGATCCTCACCTTGCAAGCTTCATTGCTTTATCTGGTTGGTTCAACTGTAGGGATTAGATTGTGTTCGTTAGTCCAAGAGGTAGTGCACCCGCATCTTAGTGTCTGTCATCTGTAGTCCTACAAAAGATACGCAGTAACAAAAAAAATAAACAATTGGTCAACCGCGCAAAAAGACGAAAAAAGAAAGAAAAAGAAAAGATCCATTCCAAAGCTTCTAATAAAGGATAAGAAATTGCCACAACTCTTCAGTTATAACATTTCTATAGAGCTCCCATTTCTTAGAATTAACATGTGCAGAAGAATGAGAGAGGCCAAAGACAAAATTTAAAGTTTTTAAGATGGAGTTAACAAAATTTGGACTTGTCATCCTCGGCCATGTCTTTTCTTTAACATTAATTACCTTAATTACATGTACAAATAAAAAAAGACGAACCGAAAAAACTAAATTATGTCAGAGTTGTCTAAATCCTAATTAGCAATTCGGAGTTCGGCATACGTTCGGAACGGCAATCGTACGAGTATTATGCGGCAATCGTACGAGTATTATTCGGATTTATAAAAATTAAATTCGATCTAAAATCCGATCAACGGTTCGCGAGTCGGGAGTAATTCGGAACGCCATACGTACGTGTATAATTCGTTTTACTAATTTGTGTTCGGTATTGAAAATTCGGTATGTATTAATTAATAAATATATATATTTCTGGTATGGGCGTATCATTTGGGATTTAAAAGAGTATATCTAATATATTTAGAACTGACACCAACACACACCCAGTGCAGTGGCTTGAGGTGTAGTATTGGAAGCAAGAGAACGAAGTTCAAGTCCCATCCTTCACATTTTTGAAAAAAAAAACATTAATATCTTGAAATCAGTGGGTTATAGAGTAGATATGGGCTTTGAATATTATTGGATCGGGTGGGTTTTGGGCAAAAGTTAGAAAGTCCGTAACAACAACTGCCGAATCAAACGGACGAAAAATTCGTAAAATTCACGAATTATTCGCCAAGGCCACAAAACACGCATACCTGGTTCCGAGTTATGGTAGTTCGGGCGTATTATTCGGGAACGACCGATACGGAAAAATTCGTGAATAATACGCCGGATAGCTAACTAGGACTCTAGATCGAGCTAGAAATGTTGATTCACCACTTATTTCGGTATCTCTTTCTTAATAAATTAAGAGTTCCCATCCTTAGCCATGCCCTTTTCTGTAACTAATCTTAGTGTACAAATAAGAAAAACTGAATTATGAAAATGTAAAATGACCTTATACAATCCTGGTGTACAAATACAGATTCAATTTCAAATCAAAAAAGGGAATACAGTGGAGTAGCAGAAAACCTTGATCATGGATCTCCATTGTTTTCTTATTGTTTTTCTCACCCATTAGACGTTGGAATTTTGGCATGTGACTGTAACTGAAGTTGTACACCTCGTAGCCTTGTATTTTTCTTGTACACCTCGTAGCTTGATCATCACGATATTCCTTCGGATCTTTCTCTAAAATAGGCATAAGATTTTATTTTATTTTTGAAGCGTGAAATATATAAAGCTTGACATGTCAACAAATCAACCGTGTTTCCTAATTTAGACATCCGATCCTTGAGCACAAAGAAAACTACCATAAAATAGAGAGCACCTACGTACTTCCCACGTAAAAATCTTATTTCCGTTCTTAATACTCAGGAAAATCTTTTATTTTCCTTTTATTTTCTTCTATTTCTTTGAAGATCTTTTCATTCTAAGAATATATGGATTTTTTTCCTTTCACCAAAGATTTTTTGTAGTTAAAAAATCTTATTAGTATCTTTTCGTTTTTCTTTTACCTAATCCGAAGGTCCAGATTTTATTAAAATAATGTAAACACGTTGTAAGAGAAATGAAATGAATTAATCTATCTACATCAACCCACACCCGTACAGGATTAAATTAAATAAGTAACTTATCATAGAAATAGGGTATCTTTTTTTTTCCTGGTCTAGTCAATAAGATTATGAAACATTTCGACTTGTACTCCTTTATCGCGATTAGAAGCATCGTACGCAATAGAATCCTCGCATACATGACCGACTTTTCTTATTTTTTCTAATTATTTGTTCGTTATACGGAATACTATTATAAGGGAGGAGATTCTATTAGTGGGTCAGTGTGTTATTCATAATTAGTGCTAACATTAGGCACCTCGAGATATGTTTTACGTACTCCGTTTGTTCAAAACATTAAGCACCTCAAGTTATGTTTCTCTTTTTATTCAAGTTATGCTTGGGTAAGAAAAGAAAGTCTCCTCCTCTTCAAGTTTTAAACTTTGAAATGGACCAACGCCCTGAAATAAAATGTTTACTACTATGTGGGATTTATCATGAAAATCAGCAAATCAATCCCAATCAAGTTCTAATTCAAATAATTTTTTATATTATTTGTTTTGGGGGCAGAGTTTATATACAAAGGCATTACCAGTTCAGAAATTCTATACTTTAATTAACTGTACAACTACAAAAGCAGCGAATTGAACAAATTATGAGACGTGGCTTCGTAATTTGTCACTCATTTATTTATTTTCAATAACTGATAAATTTTTCTTTTTATTTTCTTGAAATAAAAAATTTTATATTAAAGGGGAAAAAAAGGCCAAAGGCCGAAGTACAAAATCCACATACAGAGATTACAAAAGAATGAAAGATCAATCACTATGCATTGTTGGTCGTTTCCCAGTTGTGAAGCATTTGACTTGAATCAACAAATCTAAAAGTAGTGAGATTCGCACCTCTACAATACCACACTTTATTTTATTAACATCTTCACTTCTACAACAGCTTTAGGCCTAGAAGAACCAAACACCCTGTGAAAACTTTTCAATAACTGATAATATGAGAACTTTTCTGCAATATTCAAGGATGGGTGAATACTTGATCTTGAGAAGGTAAATATTGGCATTGTCTTGGAAGCATTAGTGGTCAAGCAGTTTATCTAGTATATTAAGAGAAAAAAGATCAAGAATAAAGATTAGGAGAACCCCATATATTTCTCGAAAACTCTTAACAATTGCTACATTTCGGTATGTAACATATGCTTTTTTTTTCATGGCCAAGTGAATCAAAGCTAAAATTTAGATTAAATGTGTGGTACATTCTATAGTGAAATAATAAAATAACAAAATGTATGCACTGAACTGGATTTCTCTTTGAGAACATCTTCACATTTCAGACATTCCAAAAAGAAAAGTGTTGTCTCGGTCAAGCCTCATTTTGAATCAGGATCTATGGAACTGTTAGAGCATAGCTCGGTCAACCTCGCATGCGTTGCTATCTCAAGCATGTTTGTCAATGTTAGTGATCAAAACTATAAGTCTTGATTTCTACCCTACATAGCTAAGTCTCGGACTAGGATAGAAAAGTGTAGTTGAGCTGAAGGAATTCATGGCGATTCATCATACAACGACGAAGATCTATACAAGGAACCGTGAAACTTCATCAACAAAAAGGTATGTGGAGACTTGAACTTATCTATCACTCAAAAGTCTATCTCTTCTATCTCCTACTTCTTATGAGACAAAAGTCGCATGCTATATAGACTAGATCATACATATTTGATATTTCGAGCTGAGCATTCATTGCTTATCTTTTATCTCGAAATCGTGTGTTGGTAAAGCGTTTCGCTTTGATCAAGTTTATCTTCACCTAGTGACGAAAGTCATGAAAAGATTCAATCACTTTGAGAATTGCTCTGACGTGAATCGGTTTGTGTATAACGGCTACATAACATCCTCTGAGAATGTCTCAATGATTGAAATAAGAGTTTAGATTACATAACCATGTATTCCTTGAACCGAAGTTTTCGAACTTTGTTGATCAAGAGAAATCGGGAGGATTGTGGAATTGGCTTGCCAAGTCCGCGAACCCAGTCCGCTGACTCAGTCCGCGAACTGTCGGAAGTTCTCGACCGAGAATTTCTGCTGGATTTTCCAAAACTCGTTTGTGTGCTAAGTCCACGAACTCAGTCCGCGAACTGGCGGAAGTTCTCCTTCCGAGAATTTCTGCAGAGTTTGGAAAACTCAACCGGTTAACTTAAGTTCGCGAACTTGTTTGTGAACTTAAGAGGTTATGATCTAAAGATGTGCTCTGAACATGAAACTTAAATTACTAAGGAATGCTTTATGCAAACCGTGGCTATAATGTTCATGAGCTGATTCAATCGAATCGAATCATATTTGTTTCAATTGTGTCTTGTGTAGTTACATAAGATCTCATAGCAATTGAACAACTCTTTAACTAGTTCATTTGAGTCAATTGAACTAGTTATGGTGAAGAAGAACAAGGTTAATATGAAATGCTCATATGGTTAACCTTTTGGGTTACTATGTTGAACCAACATACACGTACACATTTGGGCATGGTTTTCACGAACCCAGTAAACGTCTACTCAAGTGTGTGTGACAAGCTAAGTTTTCGATCTAACGGTTGAGAAATATTAGCTTGAATCTAAATCAGGTTTTCATCTAACGGTGAATAAGGATTGCTTTGTACCTAAGTCAAAACCCTGATTTGAAGGCTATATAAAGGAGACATCTAGCATTGTGCAAAACTAATCCCCTCATGTCTGTGTGCTACTAGTGCCCCCGCTAGAGTCGATCTCCATTAATCTTTGATTTTCTTCTCTAAAATCAGGTTAACGACTTAAAGAATTCATTGGGATTGTGAAGCCACACCGATACTACTTTATCGTAGTTGTGTGATCTAATCTTGCATCTTCTATCGTACGAGTACAATCGATTGATTTTCTTGATATCGTGAGAGTTCTCCGATAGGCAAGATAAAGAAGTCACAAACATCTTCGTTTCGCTGTTTGTGATTCCTCGACAATCCGCTTGTGTAGTCAGGAAGGATTGTAGAGAGGTGATTGATTAATCTAGGCTGTTCTTCGGGAATATAAGACCGGATTATCAATTGGTTCATGTTCACCTTGATTTTATATCAAAAGACGGAACAAAACCCAGGGTTTATCTGTGAGAGACAGATTTATCCTTTGAAACACTTTTCTATGTGGGACAGATCTGTTTATTATCAAGTCTATGATTTTGGGTTGCAACAACTCTTGGTTGTGGGTGAGATCATCTAAGGGAATCAAGTGCGCAATATCCTGCTGGGATCATAGGCGTAGGAGTAAAAATGTACCTTGGATCGGTGGAAGACTGATTGGGGTTCAACTATAGTCCAGTCCGAAGTTAGTTTGCAGTAGGCTAGTGTATGTAGCGGCTTAATACAGTGTGTATTCAATATGGACTAGGTCCCGGGGTTTTTCTGCATTTACGGTTTCCTCGTTAACAAAATTTCTGGTGTCTGTGCTATTTCTTTTCCGCATTATATTTTACATAATTGAAATAATATAGGTTGTGCATTCGTGATCATCAATTGGAAATCCAAACTTTGGTTGTTGATTGATATTGATTGATCCTTGGACATTGGTCTTTGGTACCGTCCAAGTATTCCTTGTATTTGATAAAGACTCGCTATTGTTTTTAGCTTGAGTAAAAATCAAATCAAGAGAGAGATATTAACTCCTTGAGATACTTTTATCTAGATTGAGTCTGACTGTCTAGTTGATTCTCTAGCAAAGTATTTCGGAGTTAGTCCATACAGATTTCTAAGCGAAATATTGGTCGGTGTTGTTAGACCCCCGCTTTTTCAATTGGTATCAGAGCAGGCAAACACGTTTAAGACCTAACAAGTACGCGTTTGTAGCGATCTGACTCTATGGATGGAAGTGATATCTCAATAAATATACCACCAGATCCAGGGATTGAAGAATTTTCTTCCATGTATGATTTTATCTTTTCAGTAGAAGAACTCTTGTCTAAACCTTCACCAGGTTTAAAATCCCCTGAAATGTTTTCTGAGATTGAAATGAAACTTGAAAGCCTAACTTCTGATGTTGACATTTTTGTTCTGAAGGAACAGGAGTCTCTTGATAGGAAAAATAAAGTTATGGTAAATAGTAAATTCAATGCTCCTCCTTGGTGTAATCCAATTAGTTTTGATAAACTAAAAGAACTACAAGAGGAGTTTAAATCTCAGACATCTGAGTATATCATCTCAAAGCGTGAATTAGTTCAGTGCTCTATTCCTAATTTTTTCCACCAAGATAATTCTATTATCAAGCCCTATGAAGGAATGAGGGTGTTCTGTTCTCTCAAAAAATTTGCGTTATGCAACATAAAAAATCTTCGACATAAAAGATGGAAAAAGAGAAATCAGAAAAATTTCTTGACCCTGATTATACTCTTTGATTATCTTGAAAGAACTTTACTCTGGAGTTATGTAGTTCTTGCAAGTGGTAAGAGATGTTGGAAGGAAGCCCTCTCATGGTGTTATGAGGGACAACCAAACACGCCCTTGGAACCACACAAGCCGCTCGCACGTGCTGCTGTTGGAACCGTCTCACAAACGAGTCCAGTGCGCGAACGTGGCAAGTGTTTTGTTTAAACACATAAAAAGTGAAAAATCCTCCCCTCGGTCACTTCACCTTCTTCCCTTGCTTCTTCAGTTCGAAAACGAGAGAAGTATCTCAACAGTTCGTGTTTAATTTTTCCACCCTCATGCTCACATTTTTGAACCAAACAAAAATCCGTGATTACCCCTGTCTTCACAAGAAGTTTGTGCACCTTGGGTTGAATCTCGTTTTGTGTTTCGAGTTTGTGTACGAGATTCACCATTAGTCCAAGACCGCGCGAACCGAGTAAGTCTTCTACCTCTTTTTGATTTTTCTTGTTCTTCCAATCATGAGTTATAGAAGAACTAGACAAGTTGGTATCTCTAGTCATCAACCCAGGTATGAATCGTTCCTTGACCTAGAGTTAGGTGTTAGATTCTTTAACCGTGAACTTTATGTTGAACTCATGAGCAAAACACCCATTCGCGAACGTTTTTTTTGATCCAACTATTGGTGATATTCCCTACTTTAACAATTTGTTTAGTAATCATTATTGGGGAATAATCCACGAACCCTCGGGTAATGTTCATAGTGAATTGGTTGCATAATTTTATGCAAATATTCATGATGTGAACCGTGTATACGGCTCTTTCAAAACCATGGTGGGAGGAACTGTAATTGATGTTAACAGAGAAATTGTCTCAAGACTTGTTCAAGTACCCATTGGTGGCACTCATTTTCCTCCAACTGAAATACAACTTTAGAAGACCTTTCTGTCTTACTGTTTAATCAGAATCTCGTTCGAAATGATGGTAAGGTTTGCGTAAAAGGAGCAGGTATTCATCTCAAGGTTGCTGCTAAGCTAATTGTGGCAAATATGTTGCCAAGCACCCGTGACAACAACTGCTAGACGGAGGATGTTACTGAGTTTATCTATCTAATTGTTGAAGGGAGGCAGATCGATTTCTATGGAGTGATTGTCAACTCTATGATCAACGTTAAACAAAGCAGTAATAGAAGACCTGGACTTCCTTGTCTCATTTCAAGAATCCATGCTAGTTACAACCTTCAAATGATTGGAACCAATCTCGGAGGACCATCAATGATAAGAAAGGTCAAGCATTGAAAATATGATTCCCTCAACTGTCAGAAATGCTCCTATAGCTCCACCTGCTGTTGATGCGGATGAGATGGACCTTCTCCAGATTGAACTTGCCGAAACAAAAGAAAAGCTTGCTTGCGCCAAGAGAGAAATTTCTGTTCTTAAAGAAAAGGTGGAGTATGTTGTAGTTGTTGTACCTGCCCTCGGAGAAAAGTTTTATGAAATCGAGAGAGATCACTATTATGAAAGTGAGTAATCTCTATAATGTATGAATGCTAATGTTTGTTTTTCTAAAACCTTGGTTTAAACTCTTCATGGGTTTTAATAAATTTTATGGTTAGCCTTGAATATTTTTGTTTTTGTTATGAAAATATTTGCTATATATGTTTCCCATATTGTCAAAAGTAAAGTCGTTCATAAGTTGGTACTCGTATTGATGAAAGGACGAATGGACTTTTGACAATTACAAAAGTTATGCCTATGCAGTCATGTATTTGATGGAAAATAGGATAAAATATTTTGTTCAACAAGGATAAAGTCTATTATATCGTTATGATGGAAAATAGAATAGATCCTTGTATGTTATCCATGGTATTGATCTTCATTGATCCATTTTATTATGTTTTAGCGTGAAGGCTCCATTGTGTGTCTTATGTTGAGCACCTTACAACTAAGTCGATTTACCTTGGCTTTGTTGGTTGTTCCATAAGATGCTATATGTCGAGCATTAGAAACTAAATTAATCAACTAGTTTGGTAATTTAGTTAGTACCCCATAAGTCTTCTTTCTTATGTTGAGTACATGTACGGTTAAGGTTGTCATACTCTATGATGAACTTAGTCGGGGTTCCATAAGTTCTTTTATGTTGAGCCCAAAATAATTAAAATGATTACTTCGGTGATTAGTTTGGTTATTTTGTGTTTTCATATATTCCACAAGTTCTTGTGTTGAGTATATGAAAGGCTACACTATCATGTTCTTTGGTTAATGTAGTCATATATTCCGTAAGGTTTTCCTTATGTTGAGTATTTGAATGGTTAAGTTAGTCATATCCCTGTGATTAACTTAGTCGTAGCTCCGTGAGTTTCCTTATGTTGAGCACTTTCAATTAAATTGATCACTTTTGTGGTTTGATTTAGTTGCGTATTCCAATTGAATTAATCATGGGTTTTCTTGTGGTTAATTTGGTTGAGCTTTGGATATAGAAAATCATTCCTATGGTTTCTTGGTGTCCAATAAAAAATCCTTGTTTTCTTTCGAAATTAAGGTCAATCTTGTTGTTCTTTCGGGAATGACATCAAATGGGGGAGAGCTCTTTTGAACTTGTGCGTAATGGTAATATCTTGCGGGGAGTGCGGCTGTGGAATTTTATAGGGGTTATCTTGTATCTTAAAACTCCTTGATGAATGTCGTTAGCTTCGTCTATTAGATTGCATCTAAATTAAGTTGGTATGTATTTTTCTTTTGGTCATGAAATGTCTCTTGTGGAAATTTCATTATGATCCCATTCTTGTGCCTTTGCGAATTTTATTGACAAAAAGGGGGAGAAATATTGTAGTTCACACTACAAATACATATAGTTTTGGGATCATTGTGCAAGGGGGAGTGGTTTCCATGATCGAGATGGAGTATTGACTAAGGGGGAGTGATACATATCAGCGTAGTATTATTGTTAAAGTCATGATAAAATTGGACTTTGATGTTATATAATAATACTATGACATTGTATAATAATGATCGAGAATCTCGATTTCTCTCATTGTTATAGCTACGGATCTTCAACAAAGATGGTGCTAAACTTACAACCTTTGGGATCATTGGAGTACTTGGAAGGACGAAGATTTCAAGGAACATTGAAGATTAGACTATGGAATAGGAGCCACTAAAGTTTATCTTTTTTGTATTCCATATGTATTAATAATTTGTCACTGAAATTGACAAAGGGGGAGATTGTTAGAGCATAGCTCGGTCAACCTCGCATGCGTTGCTATCTCAAGCATGTTTGTCAATGTTAGTGATCAAAACTATAAGTCTTGATTTCTAGCCTACATAGCTAAGTCTCGGACTAGGATAGAAAAGTGTAGTTGAGCTCAAGGACTTCATGACGATTCATCATACAACGACGAAGATCTATACAAGGAACCATGGAACTTCATCAACAAAAAGGTATGTGGAGACTTGAACTTATCTGTCACTCAAAATTTCTCGACCGAGAATTTCTGCTGGATTTTCCAAAACTCGCTTGTGTGCTCAGTCCGCAAACCCAGTCCGCGAACTGGCAGAAGTTCTCCTACCGAGAATTTCTGTTGAGTTTGAAAAACTCAACCGATTAACTTAAGTCCGCGAACTTGTTTGTAAACTTAAGAGGTTATGATCTAAAGATGTGCTCTGAACATGAAACTTAAATTACTAAGGAATGCTTTATGCAAACCGTGGATATAATGTTCATGAGCCAATTCAATCGAATCAAATCGAACCGTCTTTATTTCAATTGTGTCTTGTGTAGTTACATAAGATCTCATAGCAATTGAACAACTCTTTAACTAGTTCATTTGAGTCAATTGAACTAGTTATGGTGAAGAAGAACAAGGTTAACATGAAATGCTCATATGGTTAACCTTTTGGGTTACTATGTTGAACCAACATACACATACACGTTTGGGCATGGTTTTCACGAACCCAATAAACGTATACTCAAGTGTGTGTGACAAGATAAGTTTTCGATCTAACGGTTGAGAAATGTTAGCTTGAATCTAAATCAGGTTTTCATCTAACGGTGAATAAGGATTGCTTTGTACCTAAGGCAAAACCCTGATTTGAAGGCTATATAAAGGAGACATCTAGCATTGTGCAAAACTAATCCCCACACGTCTGTGTGCTATTAGTGCGCATGCTAGAGTCGATCTCCATTAACCTTTGATTTTCTTCTCTAAAATCAGGTTAACGACTTAGAGACTTTATTGGGATTGTGAAGCCAGACCGATACTACTTTATCGTAGTTGTGTGATCTGATCTTGCATCTTCTATCGTATGAGTACAATCGATTGATTGTCTTGAGATCGTGATAGTTCTCCGATAGGCAAGATAAAGAAGTCACAAACATCTTCGTCTCACTGTTTGTGATTCCTCGACAATCCGCTTGTGTAGTCAGGAAGGATTGTAGAGAGGTGATTGATTAATCTAGGCTGTTCTTCGGGAATATAAGACCGAATTATCAATTGGTTCCTGTTCACCTTGATTTTATATCAAAAGACGGAACAAAACCTAGGGTTTATCTGTGGCGACAGATTTATCCTTTGATAGACTTTTCTGTGTGAGACAGATCTGTTTATTATCAAGTCTGTGATTTTGGGTTGCAACAACTCTTGGTTGTGGGTGAGATCAGCTAAGGGAATCAAGTGCGCAGTATAGTCCATTCCGAAGACTGATTGGGGTTCAAATATAGTCCATTCCGAAGTTAGTTTGAAGTAGGCTAGTGTCTGTAGCGGCTTAATATAGTGTGTATTCAATCTGGACTAGGTCCCGGGGTTTTTCTGCATTTGCGGTTTCCTCGTTAACAAATTTTTTGGTGTCTGTGTTATTTCTTTTCCGCATTATACTTTATATAATTGAAATAATACAGGTTGTGTGTTCCTGATCATCAATTGGAAATCCAACCTTTGGTTATTGATTGATATTGATTGATACTTGGACATTGGTCTTTGGTACCGTCCAAGTATTCCTTGTATTTGATAAAGACTCGATATTGTTTTTAGCTTGAGTAAAAATCAAATCAAAAGAGAGATATTAACTCCTTGAGATACTTTTATCTAGATTGAGTCTGACTGTCTAGTTGATTATCTAAACAAGTATTTCGGAATTAGTCCATACAGATTGCTAAAAGAAATATTGGGTGTTGTTGTTAGACCCCCGCTTTTTCAGAAACCATTTTCTATTTTCTCACAAAACTTTTGAACGTCAGGGATAAAATCCATTACATCTCTCTACACTACATGGAATTCAACGGTGCAAGTGGCTCTAACTTCCATGGCTCACTGAACACGTCGACACTGACATTTTCACCCGGCTCTAATTTCCATGACTCACTGAACACTGTCGACACCGACATTTTCACCCAAAAATCACCTAAAAAGTAGGAATGGTTAGTTTTGGTCATGGTTTTAGTTCCTAAATGCAAATTGAGGAGTGTGACTTTGTGCACCACCGTTAACCCGAGGTGCACATTCCTCCCGTTGCAATTGGTTATACTTCTAACCTTGGTTAATTATATTTTTTTACATTTTTGGATATCAACACATTGGAAATTGGAGAAATTTGAGAATCCAATAAAATGGCCCAAAATCCGAGTTGTAACTGATATTCCTACTCTATATTCTCTCTCACACTTTCCTTATTTGTGTCTTTCTCATGCTCAGTGACGACAAAGACTTGGCGATCAAGCTATATATACCTCAAATTTGAACCAATTGGCACCAGTAATGATCATTCACTCTTTGATTTGAGATTCAAATGAGACAAAAATCAATCTTGCCTAGTAGAATTCAATACTAAGAAATAAAAACCACTAACGGTAAAAGGTCAGAAGTTTTATAATTAGCCATAAGGATCTCAATGAAAACTATAGTACAGTTTTTGTTTTCTTTGATCAATTGTATGTGTTCCGTATGAAATAAACTGAAACCAAACTGTTGGAGTTAATGCATTTTCAAATTAACTAGACTGTAAAACAGTAAAGTTAGAAGAATAATCTAATCAGTTAGACAGGTTAGTGTGAATGAAGTTTGAGGGAAAAAAAGTCTAGAGTTTGCTAGAGTGAGTCTTGTAATGTGAACTAATGTGGAAAGGGCTAAAAAAAGACGGAGAAAGAATTCTATGGAAACTGTAGAGTGTACCAGTCAAAATAGTTTATCTAAAAGAAAAATCTAGAGAAGGTTAGGGTGTTCTAGGTCGGTACTTGTAGCCTATAAAAAACTTGTATCACTCAATTTGTGAATGTGAGAAAAATGAAAAGAAAAGAGAGAAGTTCAGAGAAAAGAGAATAACAAAATCTCTGTGAGTGAAAATCAGACAATACTAATAACAAAAGTTCATACAGATAACAATAACAACAATACAGCTCCCTCAAATACCCAACAGTGGTATCAGAGCTTGTTCGATTGAAGTTGGGCGTTAACTTCCGCTTGCAATCATGTAGACCAGTAGCGGTTCCAATCAATCAGTAGTTGTGCCAATTTTTTCAGGAGAAAACTATGATTTCTGGAGTGTTAAAATGAAGACATATTTCCTATCTCAAGATCTATGGGAAGTTGTTGAAAGCAGTGTGACAATAACAGAGACTGCAACAATGAGTGCGTCGCAATAAAAGAAATTGAAGAACATGAAATTAAATGATCATAAAGCACTATATTCAATTCAGATGGCTATGGAAGATACAATTTTTCCGCGAATAATGGGAGCTACAACATCAAAAGACGCATGGGTTACGTTGAAGAATGAGTTTCAAGGTAATGAAAAGGTACGGACAGTGAAACTACAATTGTTGAGAAGAGATTTGGATAACTTAAAAATGAAAGAATCTGAAGCTGCAAAAGACTATTATTCAAGAGTGAAAGAGATAGCAAACTAAATGAAAAGTTTTGGAGAAAACGTTAGTGATAAGAAGTTGGTGGAGAAAATTCTTATTAGCCTCACTGATAAGTATGATCCAATAGTCACTGCAATTGAAGAATAGAAAGACATCGCAACTCTTTCGATAACATAACTTATGGGTTCTTTAGAAGCCTATGAACAGAGATTAAATAGGCGGCATGAAGCACCAATTGAAAGTGCTTTTCAGTCCAAACTAAAATTGAAGGCTGGAAAGTTTAGTGGAAAGAATGAATACAGTTGTGAGACTTCAAAAGAAGGAGAAGAAAACTACAGGGAAGCAAGATGGAAGAAGGATTATTCACCATGTAGAATTTGTAAGAAGGCTAATCATCTTGAAGAAGATTGTTGGTTTGATGAAAGTAAGCCGCAATGTTACAATTGTCGAAGACATGGTCATTTCGCAAGAGATTGTCATTTTAAGAAAAAATTCCAAGCCAATTTTCATGAAGCTGAAAAGGAGGAGGAGCAAATGTTTTATGCCCATCAAACAACAGTGGAAGAGAAAAAAGAAGCATGGTATATTGACAACGGTTGCAGCAATCACATGATGAGAGACGAAAGAATTTTCCGAGACACAGATACGTCTATCAAGACTCTAATTAGGCTGGGAAAAGGCGACTTGGTTGAGGCGAAAGGCAAAGGTACGATTGCTATTCAAACTAGAAAAGGCATGCGACTAATCAAAGATGTTTTGTTAGTTGCCAATCTGAAAACCAATCTGTTGAGTGTTGGTCAAATGGTTGAAAATGGGTATTCGTTATACTTTGATAATGGTTTTTGTTTCATATATGATAAGAAAAACAAACACCGAGTCATAGATAAAGTAAAAGTAAAAGAGAGAAATTTTCCAATCTATTGGAGCTATGTACATAACGCAGCTATGAGTGCAGAAGCTGGTTTTGGTTCACAGTTTCACCCAGTAAAGCCACGTCAAAAACAGAAGCCAAGAAATGCATATGAAGGTTACGAACATCGCAAGACAGTTCCAAGGTACAAGAAAGTTTGGAGAGAAAAATCAAAGAACAAGTATAATCGAGACATGCGGATATGCGGTGCTAGAAGCAAAAGACTTTGACAAAGGAATGAAATGCAACAGAAAGATGCAAGCAGCTCCTTGGAACACAACCGAAAATGCATTAAGGAGGAGTGTTTGAGTTAATGCATTTTTCAAATTAACTAGACTGTAAAACAGTAAAGTTAGAAGAATAATATAATATGTTAGACAGGTTAGTGTGAATGAAGTTTGAGGGAAGAAAAGTATAGAGTTTGCTAGAGTGAGTCTTATAATGTGAACTAATGTGAAAAGGGTTAAAAAAGACAGAGAAAGAATTCTCTTGAAACTGTAGAATGTACCAGTCAAAATAGTTTATCTAAAAGAAAAATCTAGAGAAGGTTAGGGTGTTCTAGGTCGGTACTTGTAGCCTATAAAAAACTTGTATCACTCAATTTGTGAATGTGAGAAAAATGAAAAGAAAAGAGAGAAGTTCAGAGAAAAGAAAATAACAAAATCTCTGTGAGTGAAAATCAGACAATCTAATAGCAAAAGTTCATACAGATAACAATAACAACAATACAACTCCCTCATATACCCAACACAAACGAATTATTGCGTCTAGTTTGGGTTTAAAATATCGATCATCACATGATTTTTCATGAATAAGAAATTAAACAACTTCATATTTTTCGTTCATCTATCTAGTTATGTATAATTACATCTAAGATAATCTTATGAAATCAACTTTTGTTTCTAGAGTTCTAGTTTATATATCATCAAACAATATCATCCAAAAAAATGAAGAAGAAGCTTCTGCTTGGTTCTAAACTAAGAGAAATTCAAAATTACAGGTTTAATCATAAGATTAGAAGGAAAGAAAAATGAGAGAGATGTAAAGTTAGATAATTTGGGTTTCGTGTCCAAAATACAGTCTCCCTGAGTCCCCATGTAATTTCCTCGTTTTATGTTAAAAAATCGTAAACTCTGGGTTAGTGAACAACCTATGACGACGGGAGGAATGTGCACCCCTGGTTTAGTGGGGGTGCACAAAGTCGGACTCCAAATTGAGATATCTCGAGTCCTGACAACAACATAAAAGAAATAAAGTGAGATAAATAATAAGGAATTGTTTATAGCTCACCCCTTTTCTCCTCTCTTTTTCCTTATTGTTTTTTTTTTCTTTTTTGAAGAACAATCAATATAAGTACTCTTACCTACTCATGAAATTTCACAAATACAATATTATTTTATTTTTCTTTATTTTTGTACATTAAAGTTTCAGATGGCAAGATCAAAAATGTGACCTAAAAATCAATATTGTTTTGGCAGTATTCTTCATCCAAAACAACCAAAAATGTGACCTAAAAATTAATAATACTTAAACCACACTGGAAGAAAAAAAATCTGAAAAAAATAATAATAATTTAACAATTAAATAAGCAAAATTTCACAAATCTACTACAATTAATTTGTCCAAACCATCGCCACTCTCAAAGTACAAAACCCAAATTGACCTAATTATACTCAATTGTCGCTTAATGCTGATTATCACGTTTACTACCCATTCTACTAGAAAGCCAATATACACTAAAAAATGAGTACCCAATAACCTATAGATAGAAGTTAACTGATCTATATAGGAATACGATCGTCAAAGATGCCAGAAACAAACAACAATAATGTTCTTAAAGTTTGACATAACTGAAATCAAATAACTTTTGTCCTACTTTCTAAGTTTCAACATGTTAATATTTTTACTGAAAAATTGCAGACCCACATCAACGTGACAAAGATAATAGAGTGTATAATATATTTTACCTCTTCGAATTTTCTTCTCAGGCTTTTCGTCATGTTTCCATTGCTACACTCATATCTATCCCCTTATGATATCATGGTTTCTTAATATATATTGAGATAGAAATCGTGAATGTTTTAATGTTTTAATATTCTACAGAAATCATATAAACCAAAAGAACTTAATATCCATGTCAATACGAAAGAGAAAAAAAAAACAATGAAAGAAAAGAAAATCTAAAATTTTGAATACCTTACTTGTATACAGGTCGTTTACAATTCATAGTTGTACCTGTTGCTATCAGTATTTTTGGAGCTTTTCCATTACCTTCCATCACATCATTAACAACAGTTGTCCATTTAACCATAGGGTTATATTCATCGTATCACGCATGCAAAGAAAATTTTGTATCTCCTTAATATACAACAACATTCCTTCCAATATAACTAGTTCAAATCTATGCATGCTCCTTCCATCCTTACTTCAACCTGCATTTGAATATTCTGAATACAAATAGCAACAATATTAGAATGGTTTGTCAAAAGATAATGGGAGTCTGTAAATAATAACGTTTAGATATTGTAGTACATACCTGTTCATTCATTCTAAAACGATTGTAGACAGTGCTTTGTCTCTTGGGTTACATTAAACATTTTTCACCATGGTGATGATAGTCTAATTTCACTAATTCACTAATTGAGCCATCTTATAATTTCACAATAAAAATATTTGAGATAATCAATAGCTATGTGTGGAAAAGTAAAAAGGAAAGCGTAATTACAAAAGTTGCACTAGCTATGAATATAACAACATACCAGATGATATTACTGAACCAATGTTAATCTTTAAGAGACCCTTAGAAGAAGCAAGGGAAATAGCAGCATTACTTGCTTCAGATAGTTGAGAAGTCTTCGTTGTATCTGCAACAACCCCACATAAACTTTTGTGAGTAGTGAGTAGTTATATATGTAGCAGCGGATATATATATATATATTGAAGATGAGATGGATTTCTCAACACAGATCAATCCTCTTCTACCGATATTACTTGAGCTAAAATACCACTAACAACACAAAGGCGCGTCTTTTATCGACCCTAACTCAACAGATTCATCTTTTCCGCGCTAAGATGTTTCAAGATATCATCCACAGGGAAATGCAGCTAGGCTATCTCTTTATTATTTATCTAAAATAACCCATTAAATAGGTCCTATTTCTATACCCATGACTTAACTACGAAAGCAATAATATATTTTAATAAATCATTACAAAAAACCTTGTATTAAGAAAAAAAACTTGTACTAAGAGTGAGAGTTATCTAGACAGATTGAACTGCCATTTACCATTTCATGGAATAGTTAGATTGTCCCTATGCAGTTCACCATTTTATTTCGTTCTAAACCATGAAATGCCATTACACCATTGAGTGATCAAAATAAGTACCCAGATCTCCATGAATAGGTGTCATGTTTAATTGGTACGCAATGAGATCTAAGAAAACCCATGTAACTAAAATATGTGTTTACATAAAGTTGAAGAAAAAAGTGTGGAAAGCAAACCTGTTTTTATTATCCTTTATGTTCCTTGCAAATGCTTCTTGATATAGGTACAAAACCTTTGGGATCTCAGGTGCAACCCCTATGTGAAACAATCAAAATCCACATTCAAAAATATAATTATTTTTTAATTGAATCTAAGAAGGAAAAAAACAGAAAACCATAAAACAAAACATAACCAAAACCACACCTACATCATCGAAGAAAAAAAAAAGAGCAAGCCAATAAAAAATAACAACATGATGACCGAAACCCTAATTTTTGTTTGATTGAGTTTAGAAACCATTACCCACAACATCAAAAATACGGGATTTACGTGTTTTAATGTTGTTTGACGATCAAGACTTGGAAAGACAAAAGAAATGGAGTTGAAGAAAGAGATGATAGACCTTACCTGATGTGTTATTGTAATCAAAATCCGTGCGAAATTACTATTATTTATTTTATTTTATTTTATTTTATTTTTGTGGAAGAAAAGAGTTGCTTCCGTGCTTAGAATTTCAGTACGGTCATATACCTTGCATCACATATACCTCTTTACTTCAAGATTAATTTTTTTTTTAAGTTTTCAATTTAGGGTTATCTGATTAAGTAATAGGGTTAATTAGTGAAGGGGTGCAAAAGTAACTTCACCCAATTTTGGCCTCCCCTTAGTAAGGGCACATGTCCATTTAAATCTGGGTATACCCCAATCTCGCGAGGCTTTTTATAGGTTTATCAATATAGTACAAAAACTCAAGTACAACATGATAATTATGTTCACCAACACTAAATATATTCATAGTAAATCATCTTTTCCGATCAAAGAAAACACACAAAATATATCCTTTTGATCATTACCGTAAACATAAATTTGACAATACTATAATTCACAAACTGGAGCAAGGTAAAAAGAAAAGATCCATGAACACCTCAAAGAAAAGGGGAAAAATAACAAAGGGAATTGTTACAGTTGTGGCACTGCCAAGTGGGTTTTGAATCTTGGCCAATTTGGCTCGGAATCTCGTCAACAGGTAGAATTATTAGAATCAAATATCAAATCTGACCTTAACTTATCTTTGACTTTGTCTTACCTGATATTATAGTAGTGATCATATATACTATCACCTTAAACTTTCTTATTTGATATCAAAATGCACGTATAAGCAAAGTCAGTAACAATTGACTCTTCCCAGGATACGGTTGTTTGAAACCAAATGAGAATAGTCAAAGTATAGAATGTAGCCATGTTATCGAAGCCTTTCTCCGGGATAAACATAAGAATTCTGATAGTCAAATTCACGACTGAAAATTTCAACGGCGCAGCCTCTTACATCCATCATTTACTTGTATCCTATTATACAAATCAAAATGCATTCGTTTGAGTCGACTGACACAAATATCTAATTTTTAGAAGGATATTATTGGGGCGTCACATTCCATTAGAGGGGCGTCAACTAATAGGACAAAAACGGGTCACTCATAAGTAATATCAAAAACCCCTTATCTCAAATAATTTTGTAATGACTAAACAATCCTTATTTAGTTAATTTTAATTTAATTTAATTAGATAAAAATTAAATTAATGAATTTTGTTGTATACTTGGTGAATTTTGGGACAAAGTTTTTGTGGGAAGAAAAAATTGCCGTAAAATAAACTTCTACGGTTGGAAATAATCCAAATCTAGACGTAAAATCACTTCTACGGTTGGAAATATTCCAAACCTGGACGTAAAATCACTTCTGCGATTGGAATTAAAAGAAAACTGAACATAAAATCATATTCTACGGTTGGAATTAAAAGGAACCTGGACGTAAAATGAGCTTCTACGGTGAAACTAATTCAAACCTGGACGTAAAACTACATGCAAATAAAATTCTACGGTTGGAATTAATCCAAATCTGGATGTAAAATCACTTCTACGGTTGGAAATAATCCAAACCTGGACGTAAAATCACTTCTACGGTTGGAATTAAAAGAAAACTGGACGTAAAATCGGATTCTACGGTTGGAATTAAAAGAAACCTGGACGTAAAATGAGCTTCTACGGTTGGAACTAATCCAAACCTGGACGTAAAATTACATGCAAATAAAATTCTATGGTTGGAATTAAACCAAACCTGGACGTAAAATCACTTCTAGTTAAAGGGTAATCTAGACATTTTGTATATGTGTTAGGATATCCCATAATCACTTTTTTAGAAATTAAGAATCCAAATGAAGCCCCTTTATTGGAATGTGACGCCCCAATAATAACCTTCAATTTTTAGGCACTTTGCCCCATTGATAACAAAATGCACCTTTTTGACACTGAAAATAATACTCTTCAAAAGTAAATAATCTAGACAGGGTTTTTGTTCCTGACCTATTTAAGGCATTTGATTCTAAATTAACATCTGGTTTTGGGAAAGATTTCTTAGTTCATTTTTTGTTCTTGACGGGTAAAAACATTTTTGAAATTATCTACGACGACGTAGCTGTCTTATTGAACTCTTTCGTATAAGTGACAGGTGGTCTGCAATAGTTCTATTAATCATCCACTACAATCTACGGATTACTTGAGTAAGCAACATTTTGAGAATGCGAATAAAAATTGAATAACAACTAAATGTTTCTAGAATCCTTCGGAGCCTGTGCAAACCGCAAAACGTATAGGTTAGTAAGTCGACTTCTTCACAAAACGCGCTTTTATAGTAGTGCTTAAAGTCTCTACAACTTTTCTGTAACAGCTGAGTATGCATCCTTTACGTCGATATCATGTGTTTCATAAACTGCCAAATCAACTGAACCAATTCCTTTTTTTTTTTTGATATCATGTGTGGCCTGTAGGGAAATAATAGAGCTAAACCATCGTACTTTGCTACCCATATCAAGGCATATTTATAAGCATAAACTTTTGGTGACCCACTTAAAGAATGGGTACAAAAAATGTTACTATAAAGGTTTGTATCGGATGATGAATTTCAGCGGGAAGTATAAGTTACTAAATCTATCTAAGGTTGTTGATTACATCAACTGAACATGCTTCATAAAATTAAGTTATAAAAGCAAGAAACTACTTGATAAAAATTCGCCGAAGAGTAGATAATAGGAGCAACCGTGATAGGAGTGGCAGTCCTAATGAAACCCAATAGGGAGGACAAAATATAAAATTGCAAAGGCATAAGAATTGATTGTTGCTTTTTCATGTAGACTTAACAACGGAAAAAAAGATTATAAGAGGAATATAGTTCTGTTTGTCTTTATTTTATGTTCCGAACAATCAGTAAGTTTTTTGGATGATATACAACTTCTTGAGAGAACTTCAGATACACAAATACTTTAAAATACAAATTGCATTGTAAACACACAGGTTGTTTTACCTTCAAAGCTTGACCAGCTAAAATGATATAACAGTGTTAATCATGAATCGATTTATGTACTGCAATGCCCATGTAAGACTTAGACAGTAAGAGCATACGCGTTCATATCCAGTGCCTTGCCAATCTTTTGAGTTAAGGTTGACTGCGTCCTTACCCTAACATAATAAGACTGCAAACATAACCAAATTGATCTGATAGACACCTAACCGAGGCTTGCTCTTCATCCCTTTTTGTTCTTCGGCTTCTTGGACTCGAGGAAAGAAGAAAGTTACGATATTGTAGATCAAAACAAACTAATCATGCAAAATTAAAGCTCAATATTTTTAGGTAGATGCTCTAGCTACCGTAGAAGCAATATATTGAGATTATATCTCAAATTTTGATTTTGAGCTCACTAAAGCTGCCGAGAATGATTCTTTAAAGCTACTGTAACTTTTCTTATCTTTTAGGACTTTCAAGGATTGCACCAGAGTGATGACCAAATCAAATCAAATAGTAAGTCATCATAATGAATGAGTAAATCTTACAGTCAATCCAACTATAAAATATGGTCCACCACCAAGCATCTTATACATATGATCTAAGGATATATGTCATCACCTTCCAGCGATGGAGCTGGTGCCAGTTTAATGAAGAACTTACTTCATTTATAAGCTGAATATCTTTTATCTCCATCTAAGTGCTGCAACAAATAACAAAAACTCAGTGGAAAAAAATCTGACCATGTTCCGGATGAATCAGATACAAACAAAGGAATAGAGAAGTAAATAGAGATGAATGGAGAACAGAATAAACGCTTAGAGTATACTAAACAATCTAATTATAGGGGCAACATGTTTTATTAGAGGGGCGACATTCTAATAGAACAAAAAGGGTCATTACATGATCATTCAAGGTCTCCCTTATCTAAAAAAATTGGAAATGACAAATTAACCCCCATTATTGATAACCTAGTTTAGTGATGATAATCAAGTTTAGTGTTAATGATTAATTTCACTTATATTAACTCAAAATCAAAACAAAATCAGATTTTTAGAGTTAAAAAGAAAAAAGTTTAGAGGAGAAGAAAAAGAAAAACTTTTGTGATATTTGTGAAACCCTAGATTTTGATTCTCTCAACCAAAAAATGAGTGATTCCAGTGACCCGGTATACTTCTAAATTAGTTCCCATTAGATTTTTCTCGCTCAAAATTATCTAAAGTACGTAACAAAATCAAAACTTTTAAATTTTCAGAAGAACTTACGGTTGCAATTTTGCTCGTGAACAACCGTAACTCTTAGTTACGGTTCGTAAGTTATCGAATACCAACCGTAACTGGTTAAATTTGGGGAAGATCCAATTGTAAAACCAGTTACGGTTGGTAATTAAATTTGGACAACAACCATAACTAAATTACGGTTGGTAAGTAATGAATCAAGACCAACCGTAACTACCCTACGGTTGGTGTGTCAACTTAACTTTTGAACCGTAAATCATTATTTGATAAATTCTTAAGACACAGGATTATTTACGGTTTCTATGGTTGTTTGAGTAACAAATCGTAACTCAATTACGGTTGATAAATATGATGCAAATACAAACCGTAACTGAACATATTTCTCAAAACTAAGAACTTACGGTTGGTATTTGAGTTAAAACCAACCGTAACATCAACCCAATCTACAGTTAAGGTTCGTATTTGAGTTATTACCAACCGTAACTCACATGCAACCAGAAATTTCAATTTCAATTTTCATACAAAACCCTAAATTTTGATACAAAATTAACTTAAATCCAACACGATAAACTAAACCCTAACTGGGTTTTTCCAAGCATTTTTCGAATCGTTGATTAATCGAAGACGATGAAATTTTCAATTTTAATGGAGGTTACGGTTGATGGAGGAGAAGAGAAAGATGAAGAAGATGATGAAAAAAACTGATTTGATTTTTTCAGATTCATTAGGTTTAAAAAAAATTGATTTGATTTTGGTTGATTTAAGGTGAAAAGGGTAATGTAGTCAATTTACATCCCCTTTAGGACATCCCCTAACCAACTAAAGGGACATTACTATCACAATGTCGTCCCTCTAATAAATCATGCCGCCCCTATAATAAGCTTGATACTAAAGGTGCACACAATATTTTTTTTTTTAAAATAATGAATCATTTTAAGAAAAAATCTGACACCTTATTAGGATGAGTCTTAGATGTGCTGTTTTTTCTCTTACATATAGCTTAATGTGATAACATCTAGAACGAAGAAGAAACTGAGACAATAATATCTCTACACGTTCCAAAAAATAGACAAATCTCTCTAGCCAGACCATAAAAGGACATTGGAAAGTAGCATGCATAAGAGCTAAAAGAATATGAAGTTGAGACTTGAAAATCACTTTCGGGAATTTCCCAATAACATCGGCCAAGGATGGCGCATGCATCCGAGGCCATTATATTATAAAGAATAAGTTCTCCTAATATTCCATCTGATTTCCTGATTTCTGAACAAAGTCGCAAAAAATGAACAAAATGATGGATGTTGATATTCTTAGTGCATTCTTATCAAAATGTTTCAACAGTCCGCAAGAGCAAAGCAGTGGCATATGATATTTAACCTAAGCAAAAGGAACAACCTACTGCATTCTTATCAAAATGTTTCAATAGTCCACACATCCCACTTTTTTCATGATAAACCATCAGGATCCGCATACTGTCACAGTGCCTCCGTAATAACATTTGAAGCCCTCGGGGCAGGGAGTATGTTTATCACTTCTAATGATCGAAGTCTGACATGCACTTTATACGCATGCTATCTGCAACAAAGGTGCTTGAAAATCTGCAACATCGAATTGTAGCCCTTGCACCAAGACTTAACTTAAATGCCATCTGTGGGAGCGGAACACACAAGTACATGGTTGAAGGCCATGTGATCTACCAATTGAGCTAAGATAGCAAGAAAGCAGCAAATTAATCCTAAAAATATTACCATAATAATGAATCACGTCTCTATAATTTCTTATAGAAACATTGTTTGGTATAATACATACAGTAGATCTTCAAAATTTTAAAATCTAACTTATATTTCAAATATCTCACAACATGACAAATACGGGTTCCATGTTTTTAGTTGAATAGAATAACGTAAAATGTTGTATTCATTTGAGGATTGAGGACAAATCTCGTTAAGGACTCCGGATGAATCATAAAATATTTACCTGGGTGAATGTTATATCGTCTTGCTGGAGTACAATACTAATTTTCAGGAGAGAATGGGAGTTCCTATCAGTATGAAACTCATGCAGTGGCAATAACCTTTCCTACAATACCAAAATCAAAGCGCTTTAACATATGGGCAGAGCAAAATTACAGCTGCAGTGTTGCGTCCACGGTGAACCATGTAGAGCAGAAAATCTAATTATTACATATTCAAACCCATCAAACAATATAAACAAATACATCGGGTATATGTTACAGATTCAATCTGGTTTTGTTCAGCTAAAAATTGAACAATTAAGCGAAAATAAGAGATATATTAAATTTATCTCCAGTGCCTCCAGTACACTCTCCGGACATTCAACTGCTAGAAGAGTATTGCATGTGATGCGATTCACAATATCAGGGCTGTAAAACCAACTTAATGATGCTTATCATAAACAGTTTATGCGAGTAAATGCAGAACCTATAAAATCTGGAAAATTTCAACTCCAGCTTCCTTTTAAAACATACATGGATAAATGTTTATAGTGATGGGAACATTCATATCCCTGCCTCCTAAAATCCTAAAATCTGAAGTCGATGGCAGTGCACAACACTTAACACATTTCATTCAGAAGTCTCCCCGTTTAACACAATGTATCTATTTCCCGTACTACACATTCATAGTCATTCCTTTTCCTATTTATTTGCCTCTTTTGACACCAAGATGAGTTTTCCTATAACGTCTTTATGCGGGCATGATTTCGTTTACATGTAAGTAGATCTGATTAACTTTATTACATATTAGGTGGTTGTCTTTCTGTAGCCTCGATCTCAGTCGGAACTTTCAATTACGTATGACGAAACTTGTATCTAGGGAAATCTTCCTCTTCTGGTGCTAGCCTGACAGTTGCATTTGCAGTCAATAAATCTTTTGTACCTTGAATGGTGCAATACTCAAATGCCTTATTAATATCACATTTTGGTGTGTGAGAATCATACTGTGATATCCATAGATGCATGGCTTCATCAGGAATGTATTTTTATTTCCAATTTTCTATGATAGTTAAAGAAATTCAATTATTATATCAATGTTTTAAATTTTTAAATTTGTAGTAGAAACAACCGAGCTTGGTTGAAATTAGCACTTACATCAATATCCATGAATATTTTTTCGATGCTGAAAATGGTTTTAGCCTTGAACATATACCATCAGCACCTTCGGAGTGAGGGAAGGTGGATAGCCATTTGTCATGTGCAAATCAATTGAACCCACTGGTTAGCATTTGAACACATTATTGGAGAATAGAAGATCCTAATTTTAGATCCAAAAAAAAAAAAAAAATCCTACCAAGGAAATTAATTAGATACCTGCAGAAGAATAAAAATTAAATTGGAAAAAAGTTATTAACTCCGCGTAGATCACTTTTGATATCACTTACTTACAAATAAATCACCCAAAATGGTTTCCTGCCCGTGATAAACGTGTTCTGGAGATGTCTGTAAAAGGGTGCAGTGCAAAGCTATTGGTTTCCTGGCCATTTTCCAAATCTGGTTCATTCATTATGCTATACTCCATGCATCACCACTACCGTCACCCTTCCAATTAATAACCCTACATATTAGTCAGGGAAAAATATATAATAGGAGTAATAGATACACCGTCGTAATCATAGCAAAACAGGAGATAAAAAAAATATATTTCTATGTGTTAAAGCAAGTGGTTCGTACATAACAGTTATCAACAAAATTGTAAAAGTTTAGAATGCTAATTAACCGTATGACCATTTACTTTCACATGGTTGAACACTATATCCTACAATAAAATTGTAAAAGTTTAGAAGCAGAGCGCCTAAGCGTTTCCTTGACCTACTATTTAGAGCGACAAACACAATCTGACCCGTTGAGCCCTCTACATCTACATGCGCATGCAAGAATTCTCTAAAAAACTTTACTGATGAGGAGTCACCGATAAATGTAAACTTAGATATAATAGGTCTTGTGAATCGACCTCGGGACTGGTGACTCACAATTATCACCCTAGTTGTCCACTTCGTCACCAACCACCTTTATATTGCATTCCTTACTCGCATGAGGTTGCCTTTCTCCCAAGATGTCAAGATGTTAAGATCCTGCATACATGCACACACCCAACATCAAATTCAGCCTTACTTGCATAAGAAATTTTGCGAGAACTATATTTGGCCAACTTTATGCAAAAAAAATAAAAATTAACCTGGTACGTAGGCTCCGTTTTGGCTAATCTTTGAGAAGTGGTATCCATTAATGTGGTGTAATTTCCGTGGACCTGTGATCCAAATTTTGGTTTTTTTAGCATCTCGATGCATTTAAATATTATTAAACTGTAATGATAAATTATTATCAAATAAAAATTTGATTTTCATAACCAACATAAATAACATAAAATGATGAATCTTGAGACCAATAATTTGTTATTTGGCAGAAAGGTAAGAAGTTAGGTAATTACCTTGGTACTTCAATTTTAAGAACTGGAACCAACTTAAAATGATGAATCCTTTTCTACGATCCCTCATATGCTTAGAACATCTCAATACATCCCCATTCCCCAATGTTTAGAAATAAAAATACCGCCATTTCTAATAACTGGACTCCAGCATGAAGTGTCGTCGTGAAGATATTCTTTTAGAATTTCTAAATTACTTGGCTAAATTACTTATAAGATAACCATCTTATACAACCCCAACAATGTCCTCGCCTATTTATGCTATCGATGACATCCTCTCCTGTTCTAAAATACTTATAAGATAACCATCTTTTTCCATCTTTTACGGCCTCGACAATGTCCTCTCCTCAACAATGTCTTCTCAACAATTTCCTCTCTTTTACAACCTCAAGTATGTCCTCTCCTCTTCGCTTATTTTGTTCTTATCCATGTTACCAAATGCAAGTTTTGCACCTCCTTTATAATATCTGTGCCCATCAAAAACACCAAAGAAACCCTGCATTTTGACATGAATACCATGTTAATATAGTCTAATCAGAATCCTTCAAATGTTCTCCAATATTGTCAACTTTTTCAAAATTAAATTTATTACTTTTTATTTTTTTCTTCTAAATAATAGTAAATGAGGCTTGCTATGTATTTCTTCTTCTAAATATTAGTGGTAAAGGTTTTGGTCTTTTTGCATCAGAATAGTGGGGGTGCTGGACTGGTTATATTTATGCCGACCACCACCACTACTGAATTTCCCCAAAATAATGATATATCATAAATCTCAACATGTAACTCTAGTATTTTTTTTATATTATACTTTTTCCATATAAGTCACAATTTAATATGATTTCTCAAATTTAACCAAGTATATAAAATATGATAACGAAATAAGAAACCAACGGTGCTGGTTCAATATGCATTAGGGATGGCAATTTGCCCCACCCAAACCCATCCCCGTGGGTACCCGCTCCTATTGGGTAGGGTTTTACCAGTACAAACGGGGTTGGGGTTGGGTATGGGTAATACCCGAAATTAGTGAAGCGTGGATGGGGCGGGGATGGGATTCTAGGTCCCCGCCCCGTACGTTCCCATTTTAGGATTTTATATTTTTATTAATTATTTATATTATATTTAAACTAAGATATTATATTATATTATATTATAAAGAAAAAGGTAAAAGTATAAGAGATCATTAATTATTTATATTATATTTAAACTAAGAAATTATATTATATTATATTATAAAAGAAAAAGTAAAAGTATAAGATATCATTAATTATTTATATAATATTTAAATTAAAAAATTATATTATATTATATTATAAAAGAAAACGTAAAAGTATAAGATATCATTAATTATTTATATTATATTTAAACTAAGAAATTATATTATATTATATTATATTATTTAATTATTGTATTGATTATATTATATTATTTAAGCTTTCTTTATTATATATATATTATATTACTTTATGTGTATATTACACAGTGATCCCAAAATGACAACTATATCCACACGAGGTGAATCCGAACAGTCTGAACACCATGTCGAGACAATTCCAAGTTCTCCAATGGATGATGACCATGGTGAAACTGCCGAGGCAAACATTACAGGTGATTGTGATAATGCCGAAGGTGAAATTGCTATAGTTTCAGGGAAGAAAAGATCCATAGTGTGGAACCACTTTGAAAAGAAAAAGATAAAAGGGGAAGACAAAGCAGTTTGCAAATATTGTCATAAACCATTAGGAGGAAAAAGCACAAATGAGACTAAGCATCTACACGCACACATGAAAAGATGTCCTCGACGTAAACAGCAAGACATAAGACAATCAATAATCACTCCGAGTAAAAAAAGTGACGGAAGAAGTCAGCTTAACACGCACAGTTTTGATCAATCGTTCGCTAGGAAGGAACTTGCTTATATGATAATCATACACGAGTATCCGCTTTCCATCGTTGAACATGCCGGATTTAGATGATATTCAAATGCGCTTCAACCGTTGTTTAAGGTGGTATCTCGGAGCACCATTAAAAGGGATATCCTTAAAATCTATGATGAAGAAAAAACTAAAACAATGGAGGTGCTACAAAAAAATCAAGGTAAAATTGCGTTGATTACTGATATGTGGACTAGTAAGCAAAAGAAAGGATACATGGTTATTACGGCTCATTTCATCGATGAATCGTGGATCTTGCAAAGCCGAATTATCATGTACGCGTATTCATTTAATGATTTCAGGCATTGGATATGCACGTCATAAATGAAAAATCACTACCATTAATTTTGTTACTGATTAATTACTAGTTGCTACGTAGTACGGTCTAATCAACCATCTGAATTTTATTTTGTATTAGGTTTATGCATGTGCCATGTCCGCACACGGCTGAAGTCCCGTCAGCCGCATTGATGGAGTGTCTGCTAGACTGGAATATCGATGGTAAAGTATCCACTCTTACTGTAGATAATTGTTCCACTAATGATCTTATGATCCAACTTCTCCTAGAAAAATTATCAAGTAACTTACTGTCGGGTGGAGATATTTTTCATATGCGTTGTTGTGCACACATATTAGCTCTTATAGTCAAGAAAGGATTAGAGGGGATCAAAGGAGCAATCGAATTGATTCGTAATAGTGTTGCTTACTAGAAAGCAACACCAAAACGAGTTGAGAAATTTGAAGAGACCGCCCGTCAACTAAATATTTCGAGTATAAATAAGTTAGTTCTTGATTGTGAGACAAGATGGAACTCAACATACCTGATGCTTAATACTGCTATTAAGTATCAGAAGGTTTTTGCTCGACTAAAGCAACGTGAGCCACAGTATGATTGTTTGCCAGATGATGAAGATTGGTTGTTGGCAAAGGAAATGTGCGACAAACTTAAGATATTTTATACCTTCACAAAGAAGTTTTCCGGAGTAAAATATCCTACCACCAACCTTTTCTTTCCAAGTTTTTGTGATATTAGATTGTCATTAAATGAGTGAAAAATTCTAAAGTTGGTGTGATTAAGGAAATGGCGTATGAAATGATAGAGAAGTTTGAAGAGTATTGGTTTGTGATCAATGGAGTAATGGCCGTAGCAATTATGTTAGATCCAAGATTTAAGATGAAATTTATTGAGTTTTATTTTCCACAAATTTATGGTCAAGCTTTTTCAAAAATCGAAATTGATCGAGTACGCGATTTATGCGTGGATTTGGCGACGGAGTATGAACTGAAAGTAAAATTTGCTGAAACATCTGTTAGCCAAAATGATTTTTCTTTCACTTCAGAGATGCATAGTTTTAACGATGACGTAGATCCTTTGGAAAAGTTTGATATGTTTGTCTCTAATACTGCTCCTACTAGTACTGTTAAGTCAGAATTAACCAATTACTTAGAAGAAGATCTTTTACCTAGGATTGGTAATTTTGACATACTAGCATGGTGGAAGACAAATGGGATTAAATATCCAGTCTTGCAGTGTATGGCTAGAGATAATTTAGCGATTCCAGTTTCAACGGTAGCTTCCGAATCAGCTTTTAGTACCGGAGGTAGATTTGTGAGTGTCCAACGTAATAGACTTCATCCAAAAACGTTGGAGGATTTGATGTGCGCTCAAGACTGGCTATGGGATATGTTGAATGGTAATGAAATTCTCTTTTTATTGAAATGTTTTTTTTACATTTAATACATCATTATGGTTATATGATACACTTTCTTATTTTGGCTAGGTGGATCAAAATTCGATGGTGAAACATTTTGGGAAGAAACTGAAGCAGACGATGAGGTGATCAACATGGAGGAAGATACTTGATAAGAAATAATTAAGAACTAAAATGAGTGATGCTCGTTTATAGACCAATTTGTTTTTCTTTACTTGTTTTACGATGAATTTATGAGTTTGAAATTTTAAATTATTATTATTATTATTGGTTGAACTTAGGTATTGATTATTAAATTAACTCATCATATTTGAGCTTAATGTTATGGGTAACCCGTAAAAAACCCGTCCCGTACGGGTATTTCCCATACCCGCCCCGTCCCAGATCAAGCGGATAATGGGGAGGGTGTGGGTTTTTTTTGAACGGGGCAGTGACTGGGATACAATATCCCCGCCCCATACCCGCCCCATGACCATCCCTAATATGCATGTTCGATGCATGACTAAATAATACATGGATGAAATAAATAAATTAAATGATAAACAAAAAATAAACGCTATAAGTGATCATTTAGGGTATGATTTTGTTCACAGACCAATGAGAGGGGAGGTTACCGCAACTCTCGACGTGGAGTGAGAGATGGTGTGAAAAAATACATTTACGGTATTTTTAAGATCCTATTTAAAAGTCACCATTTTGTGTTTCCTAAGAATCCTAACATAACTTGGTTTCTAAGAAATTTCACTAAATTAAGCATAGATTGTCGGCCAATTAACCACTGTACTTGGAGTAATCTAAAAATAGAGATAGACAGATTTTTTCCGGGCAGTTTTTAGATTCGTTAACAAAAACAAAATTAGTCTTAAACCACGCCCAAAAAAATATAGAAACTAATAAGACCCAGGATTATCACCCTTTTTTGTTATTTATTTCTTTTTTTTATTAATATTTGAAATTTAAAATCAAAAAAAGGAAATAAATAGATTTTTCAAAGATTTCTATTTTCTTTAATGGTAATCAACGGATTTTCCGCCCTTTTTTGTTGTATATTTCCTCTTTTATGTTAAAATCAAAATTCGGAAACACTTGGATTTTCCAGAATTCCCGATTTTTTTTTTGGTGATCAACAAATTTTCCGCCCTTTTTTGTTGTTTGTTTCCTTTTTTTTCTATTAAGATTTGGAAATCAAATTAGGAAAATAATTAGATTTTTCAAAGATTTCCCGTATTTTTTATGGTTATCAAAATATTCTTTTCCGGTATTTTTTTATATTTCACGACCCTAAAATATCTTGGCCATTTATTATTAATTTGATTATACGAATCTGATTTTATTAATATCATGTAGACGTGGTGTAAGAATTTTTAACAAATTTCAGCTAATCAGAATCAAGGATATCGTCTACCTACCAATATAAAAGAGGGTGGACACAACCGCTAAATTTGGAGCATCAGATTGAATTTATTTAATTATAAATTGACGGCTACGAAACATAAGTGGGCTAACTTGTTTTTCAGCCAATCAGGAGTGAGGGTTTTGTTCACCAACCAACGGGAGAGGAGATAAGCACAACTCTTGACATGGTTTGAGAGATGTGGTTGGGTGTTTAGGTTATTGATACACAAGTACGTTAACTCCGTCATACTTGATATGGATTCTATAGAGTTTCGGTTATTAGAGAACCTGTTATCAAGTACACACTTTGTTGTCGTATCATCTCGATCTTGTATCCATAGTCAATCACACAAGTGATCTTTTGGTTGTATTGTCTCGATCTCGTACCCATAGACGATCACACAAAGTGTGAACCGAATTGCTGTATTGTCTCGACTATGTCCATAGACGATCACATTCGGAAGATGACTTATAGGTCGATAAATAAAAGATTGTGGTGTATTTGGGTACCCTCCTCTTTTCACCTTTTATTTTCTTTTATTTTTTAAGAGTTACAAAATATACTACACAACTAATCTTTTTATCGTCTCTCCCAAAATTCAACTGACATCTTCATCCCATTCTGTTCCATATCTTTCATTAATTTAAACTTTACATCTTTCATTCTCTCATCCATCTCTTTTGTGTACATGTTCTCTTAAGAACTTTCACATGTTACTATATCAGGGTTTTTTTCGTTTCCTTATAAAAGTTCTCATTGTTTTTTCTGAATATTATTGGTATCAGTAATGGAGAAAGAATCCCCTTCGGGATTTAAACCTAAAACATTAAAAAAGAAGATAAAATTAACCTAATGCCAAATCTTTGATTGTAATAAAGACATAAGATTCATGATTTGTCTTGATTTTCAGAAATATTTTCTGATTAGAATCATTATATGTTCCAAGAATCACTACGTAAAGGAAACACTAATGGCCTAATAACTTAACACCATGAGAATATGTTGGAATGTGAAATGTTAATTTGTGACTGGAGTCTTCATTCCTGATACATCAAGTATACTTATTTTTTATTGGGAATTTGAGATAAGACAAAGATAGACGAGGTTAATTTATGAATAATTTGAATTCTTTACATTCACTTTGTTTTTCATTAACCATTCGAAAGAGATTAAAAAAATGTAAAGAGAAAAAAACAGTAATTTTTGCAGTCGAGAAAGAAAACTATTCAAATTGTATAGTAATTGGTTTATTATCACTTTAAAAGAGGGTTTTTGTCATTGATTACCTTTAATCAGGAAAGTTGAAAATTGCACCCCGGTTTCTAAGGGATGTGTCGACTCTAAATTTTTTCTATTTTCATATTAAATGAAAATAATTTTTATAAATTTAAATAAGGTAATTAATTAATTAATTAAAATAATATACAAAGTCGTCCAAGTACTCTTCTTAATAATCAGTTTCATAGACTCATTTGTCTAGATTTTCTGATTAAGAATAGATAGAGATATAATCTCTCTCTATATATATTATCAAGGATCAATAAGTTGGTCAACTTGCAGTTGTATTAGGTTTTGTCCATATAGGTTGCCGAAAAAAAACGTTGGTGGTGTACTTGCTACCCTCTCTTTTTTAATTGGTATCAGACCAGGCAAACACCTTTAGACCTAATAAATCTGTGTTTGTGGCGATCTGAGTTATAGACGAGAGCGAAATCTCGATTAATGTACCACCAGATCTAGGGGATTCAAAATTTTCTTTGATGGTTGATCTCATTGAATTAGTAGAAGAAGTTCTGGCAGTACCACCTACAGGTTTAAAATCCCATGAACTGCTCACTGATCTTGAGAAACAACTAGAAAATCTTACTCTTGATGTTGGCTCATATCTTCATAAATAACAAGATTCTTTTGATAGGTTGAACATCATTATAATGAATAATATTCATGTTGAGGTTGATATTGATATATTAATAAGTGAGTGTTATATTCCCTTTGCTGGTGATATAAACATATTTAACAATTGTTCTATCACTTCTAAGGTAGAGATTAATTCTTATCCCTTTGAATACTAAGTTCACAATAATTATGACCTGATAAATCATCATAACTATATCTTGTCTGTTCACAAAAAATAGTTTGGAACAAATTTTTAAGTTGATTTAAAGTTGTTTTCATGATGAAAGTGCCAAGAATTCTCTTTGAAGCAAAAGGGATGTCTTACACAGTGTTAAGTGCTTTCTCCAAGCGCTATTATTAAAAAGTTGTAAGACTTTTAATTGTGGATTAATGTCACCTAGAGGACATAATTGTGGATTAATGTCACCATGGGGATTTCTTCTCTGTACAATAATTGTCGTTTTCTCAACCCTTTTTAATCTAAAAGCTACTAGAAGGAAGTTCTTTCATGGAGTCACTCTGTGACCATTGACACAAGTCATATCTGAGATAATTTAATTGATTTTTTTTCCCTGAGAAGAAGATCTTCATCTTTGTATGTTGAGCCTTTCTCCTAGAGATGTGTCTACTCTTAAATTTGTAATGTGACAAGTTATATGTTGTGGTTATTAGTTGTTGAAAAAGCGGGGGGTCTAACAACCACACCCAATATTTCGCTTAACAATCTGTATAGACAAACTCCAATATAATTCCAAGAGAATCAACTAGACAGTCAGACTCAATCAATGGAAATATATCCAAGAGTTGTATCTATGTTTCACAATGTAATCAGCAAATCAAACAGATAGAAATCCGTGAGCCTGATTATTATGTGAAACAACTTGAACGGTACCAAAGACCAATGTTCAAGTGTCAATAATCAATAACGAAAGGTTGGATTCTCTAATTGATTGAACTACGCACAACCTGTGATATTTCTATTATATAACGAAATATAATGCGGAAAAGAAATAACACAGACACCAGAAATTTTGTTAACGAGGAAACCGTAAATGCAGAAAAACCCCGGGACCTAGTACAGATTTGAACACCACACTGTATTAAGCCGCTACAGACACTAGCCTACTCCAAGTTAACTTCGGACTGAAATGTAGTTGAGACTTAACCAATCTCACCCTGATCAAGGTACAGTTCCGCTCCTTACATCTCTGAATCCCAGAAGGATTCTACGCACTTGATTCCCTTAGCTGATCTCACCCATAACTAAGAGTTGCCACGACCCAAAGTCAAAGACTTGATAAACAAATATGTGTCACACAAAAAAGTCTACCGTATAGATAAATCTGTCTCCTACAGATAAACCTATGAGTTTTGTTCCGTCTTTTTATAAATCAAGGTGAACAAGAACCAAATTGATATACCAGACTTATATTCCCGAAGAACAGCCTAGAAATATCAATCACCTCACAATAATCTTAATCGTATGGTACCGAAACAAGATATTGTGGAATCACAAACGATGATACGAAGATGTTTGTGACTACTTTTTATCTTACCTATCAGAGATTAAATCTCGAGCCAATCTTAGAGAAGATGGTACTCAATACGATAGAAAATGCAAGATCAGATCAGGAAACTACAGAGAAAATAGTTGGGTCTGGCTTCACAATCCCAATGAAGTCTTTAAGTCGTTAACCTACAGGGTTTTGTGAAATACCTAAGGTTAAAGGAGAATCGACTCTAGTCGCAACTACTATTACACAAGAGCTATGGGGATTAGGTTTCCCAGTTGCTAGAGTTCTCCTTTATATAGTATTCAAATCAGGGTTTGCAATCAATGTTACCTTGGTAGCAAAGCATTCAATATTCACCGTTAGATGAAAGCCTAATCAGACTCAAGCTAATATCTTTCAACTGTTAGATCGAACTTATCTTGTTACACACAAATGAAATGTACCTTCATTTAGATATGAGTAACCGTACCTAAACGTGTACACCTTGTTGGCTCAACAATAGTTAACCGAAGTTAGCCATATGAACACTTTCATATCAACCTTATTCATCTTAACCATAACTAGTTCAAATGACTCAAATTAAACTATTCTAGAGTTGTTCAATTGTTTATATTCTCATAGAAGTATACAAGACACAATTGAAGCAAAATCGATTTCGATTCACTCGAATCAAGTCATGAACATTATAGCCACGTTTGCAAAAGAATGCATTCCTTATTATATAAATGTATTAGTTCATGAACAAACCGATTTTAGAACATCATCCACTAATTAGGTATGCGTACCTAAATGGACGGATTAAGTTTGGGTTTCGCCAGTACGCGAACTGGTACACATACCATCCAAACTCAGGAGAAATTCCAAGACCCGAACCTTACCGTTTTGCATACCAGGTTCCCAGACTTTCTCAAAACCGACAAGTACACATACGGGTATGCATACCATGGTTCCCGGACATGGATTACATATATGCAAGTACGCATACTATGCTTAAATCCAATTGTTCTAAACTCTCATTTCAACCGTTGAAACTAGAGCTGGCAAACAAGCCGAAACCCGCGGATAAACCCGTACCCGGCCCGTGAAAACCCTAACCCGGCTTGGCTGGGTTATAAACAAGCCGGGTTAGGGTTTAAAAAATGTTGGCTTGTTGGAAAACTGGTTAACCCGGACCGACCCGTGAAAACCGCAAGCTCACTCGTTAACCCGTAATGTCATTCCCTCACAGTATATTATGTCGCGTGTCCCACTCCCCTTAATATAACGTGTATATAATTGAAAAACCCTAGTGAAAGCGGCCTTGTTTAGATGCCATCATATAGCCGAAACTAAATGCATTCATCAAGGAGTTTATAAAGATACAAGATAACTCCTACAAGAATCCACAACCGCACTCCCCACAAATATTTGGTGATTAAGCACAAGTTCAATTAAGAACTCTCCCTATAAAATGTCATTCCTGAAAGAACAACAAGAGCGACCTTACTTTCACAAGAAAGGAAGGATTTCTTTGGACATTAACAAATCACATGAAACATGAATTTGTATCTAAAATTCACAATTAAATTAACCACAAGAGAACCCATGATTAATTTAATCGGAAATGCTAACATAAGAGAACTTACGGAGCCGCACAATATTTACACAAAGATGTGGATCATGGAAGACCAATACTGGGGAATAAACAAAGATTCATTCTATCTTTCGTCACTATTTGCATAGAGACATTTAATAGACCTACACCTTGTTTGTTTGTAGCTGACTCATCTGAGTCATCTGGATCTGAGTCGTTTGGATCTGACTGAAATTATCTGATTCATCTGGATCTGACTCACTAAGGTCTGACTCAAAAAATGTGTTTGTTTTTTTGAGTCAGACCTGACTCAACTGACTGAATTTTATAAGACATAAAATACCCTTGTACAGATTTTAGACCATAAACATTTATCATTACTAAAACATCACAATGGTCTCATAGCCCTCTATCCAGCTATCTTTTTCGTGGAGTTAACATGTAAGACATGAAACAATAAATTTAAAGTAGAATTCAAGATTAAAGTTCTAAAAACATAAAGAAGCAATATAACCTAAAGGAGATTAGCTATCAGATCACGTATACTGTTCATATATATTTGCTCTCGTCGCCCAAATAAATGAGCTTCCACTTCATCTTCCTCATCTACATGTCTCATTCATCTCAAATGCCTCGTTCTCTTCTTTTGTTGTTGGAGGTACTCTACAGTAATCACCTATCCAATACCTTACGTTCCGATACGGACACATAAAGCCATGTGTATGAGAGAGTATGTAACATCACATAGATGATATTTATCCGCCAATGTTCAACAAACAATATAACGAAATCACTCGCATATAAAAGAAAAGATTGATGCACGAACTTAATAATGCCACCTAGTTGTCAAAATATGGACACCATATGAGCTAGTACTACAACTATCAATTGTCTTATGCAAGACAACAGGCTACCATGGACATTTCTTAGTTTTCAGACCTCCAAAATTTTGCAGACCACAAAAAACAAACCGCAAATGACAAGAGACGAACAGAGAATGCAAGACACACACATGAGAGAAAGAAGAGAAACAGAACATGAAGATAACAAGCTAATGCTGATGCTCAATAGTGCCTTCCTAGCGGAACAGATCCTGGGATTTACGAGTATGCTTGTTGCAACACATGAAGATAACAAGCTAATGCTAATGCAGGATTATCGACTAACACTAGCTTCATTGTTTCAGTGCTAAAATATTCCATGGGATGGGTTTCAAAATGAAGTAGTGTAGGCTACAGATGATGTTAAAACACTCAAGGTCGCAAGAAAAAATAAAACAAGGGAAAACTAATCAAGTGTCAACGAGTATTTTCCTGTATTTGAGTACTTCCCTTCTCAACATGAAACCCTCTTCCTTTTAGCCTTCTCAGTCTGCAATGAAATGGAAGAAAAATGATAAGCAAAAGAAAACAGAGAAATGACAACAAAATTTCATCCCGTGTGTATGCAATAGAAGATACCGAACAACTTGAGATAGCGGATACGTATATAATGATGTCAACAACAAACCCACAAATTTTATTATTGTTACAGTTAACTTTCAGTGTCAACCAGTAGTTACAACTGAAGTCTAGTAGAAACATAAATTTAAAATGCAAACCAAATTCCAAATAAAACAGAAAAAACAGTCTCTTACTTTGTCTAGTTCAACCCATTGCTCTTCACTCCAATCAAAAGTGTATGTTTCCGCGTTGTACCCATACCCAGTTTTTGCTAAGAAACGAGACCAGCTTAAACTCTAAGAATGATAGCATTCAATCAAGTGTTATGAAAACCAGAAATTAAACAAATATGGCATACATGTAGAAAGACGAAGTTTTCTCCACTTGTAGAATGACGTTCATAATAGGGAAAGTACATAGAGTGTGGGGCTTCGAAGCATGTTCTCGTTTTGGCCATGATATCCCACTAAAGTTTGTGGACCATATTCATTCAGTGTTCATTCAAGTCTGTGGACACCATTACCACAAGAAAAAAATTGAGAAAACAATGACTAAACTAAACAATATACACACAATGAAAACTATTGAGTCGGAATTGGCATCATTTCGTAACATGGGTATGGACACCATTTATTTTGAAGGCAATGCTTGACACCTTTATCATTACCAGGATTTGACTCTTCAAGGTAATGCAGAATACGTGGTTCGAAGCGCTAATACACATATTTCACATATCACTCAATAAAATTTATGAATAGGTTTCTAAATCCTTTTCAAACATTTCATCAAATCCCCTGTGTGCAATTACATCTATAAATAAATCTACTTAAATCAAGAACCATTTCATGAATCAATTAATTAATTCCGATAAAAACAATAATAATAAATGTAGGTTTTGATTAAATTGACAGCGTTGCAAAGGTATACTGGCTAATGACACAACATCTACAAGAAGCAGAAGACCCAATAGAAAATGGTATTATAATCTAAACCCTTGCAATTGACTAGATTTCACAACAATTTTTTTTTCTAGAATCCCATTACAATAAAAGCCAAGCAGTAAAAAACTCATGCAATATTATCAACTATAGGAGAAGTTATACCTACAGTTGATGAGACAAAATCCTCAATAACACCTTTCTACATCAAACCGAAGTCGCCAAAAGTACTTCAGAAAAATAGTGAAGATCAGCTGAGAGATATGAAGAGATCAAATGAAAAAGATGAAGGAGATCAGGTGAAAAAGGTGGAGGAGATCTAGGGTTTTTAATTCCTCCATTTTGCCGTCGATCATGTCGATGTGAAAAGAAAGGAAAGGAAATGAAAATTTTCTTTTCAAGGACGGAGGAGTATTACAGTCATTAGCAACGACTTAGAGGTAAGGGTCAGTGACTCGGGGGCATTTCTATGCCTGACTCAATGCTGCCCGAGTCAGGGGTTGCCTAGGAGTCGGATCACGAATCAGGTGTTGTTAATAAATGAAAAAAAAAACAAACGATCTGACTGCTGACTCGGCGCGCGTCAAGAGTTGACTCAGACTCAGACGCCGAGTCAGCTACAAACAAACAAGGTGTTAATCTTTGTAAACAAAAGTTCATCCTATCTTCCATCAATATTTACATAATTGGACCGACCGAGCGAAGCGAGGAAGGACCTTTATGTGACCATTTTTTTGTAAATTGTAAGTCATCAATTGATACAAAAAGATTAGATTTGGTGTCCCAAACCTTTGTCAATCAACAATGAAATATCAAAGAGCCCCTTAATGTTTCCATTTCTCACTAAAAACTATCATAAATATAACACAAAATGAAGGGTAATCGCGTAAATTTAGTGATAGAAAAAATGACACTTTTAATTGTTGAGGGGAAGTTTAGTAAACATGGAGGTAGAGGTTAGAGGGTCGAACCCGAGCACCTCCATTTTTTTTTCCTTCTTCTTCCTCCTCTCGATTTCTCTCAGAAAATCGTAAACATCTTCTTCTTCGCTTGAGAAGAATTCTCAACATCTTTGTTTCAGAGATATCTATCCAGCACCATCACCCCTTCGTCAGCACTGGGAAGAGGAAGAGAAGAAACGAATTCAAGCACAGATGCAGGTGCAGAAGCTAGGGAAGAGTTGATTGAAGAATTTAAGGAAGAGATTGATGAGTTGTGCTGATTAAATGAATGTGTTTGCCCTGAATTAGTAATGAAATTGAGGGCTAGGTCATGAACTGCTGATGTATACGATAATTTTGAGCAAGCTTCAGCCAAGAAAGGGGATCTATGAATTTAGGGTTTCTGAAGTGCTGCAATCGATTGAGAGATGAGTTTGTTGTGAGATGGGTTCGATATTTGTAGATGAGATTGAATGTGATAACTGAGTTGAAGATGTATTCAACAAACAACAAAGAAGAAAGAGTTGATTCAATAAATCAGATGGAAGATGTTCATGGGGCTGAGGTTGGTGGTGATGAACAGTTTACATTGAATTATGATATGGGTTTGATGGTAATTGTGTGGTTGTTCAATCAAATCAGTGTTTGATGGTGTTGTAGTTCAAAGAGAGGTAAGGGGTTTTTGCAGAGATTCATGGGTTCCAAGTGCAACAGGGAATTGAGATGGGTTTCATGGTTTATATCAGCCAGGGTTTGAGAAGCTGGTACTTGTGTGGATGATGGGTTCTGAAATTGCAATTAGGGTTTTGAATTTGATTCGAGTTGATGATGGCCTCTGTTGCGAATTGAGTTAGCTGTTGGGGTTTTTAACTGGTGATATAGATATGTTCATGTTGTGCCATGATTGAGCAAAAGAATTGATAGAAATATCTTGATTCTCACGAATCAAGCCATCTGGTTCAGAGAACGCAGCCATTAATCGAATTAACGATCAGAAAATGTATTTTGATAAATTGGATAAGAGTTTCATTACATATACTTGGGTATATAAAGCTAGGTCACTCTCTCAATATCTGACGGCCACTAGCACTCTACGTGGGCTAATCCAACCCAACCATTACATACTACTAAGGACAAGCACTATAACTATATGAGCACTCCTAAAGATCTACTAATGGCACACATCCTGGAAGTCCCTACATTCTACACTGTGACATTCCACTCCCTTTGAAAACATCCTTGTCCTCGAGGATGAAAGTTGAGTGAAGCACCAAAAGTTGGGGAGACCGCGCCTGCTGTACCTGGAGAAGCACCAAATGTGTCTATAGTCGATAGATTCCCCTCCACTTGTGGTCGTCGTGGCCCCCGGAATACACATGATAAGCACAGTAAAAATAATGCCAATGAATACACGTGAGGCTCGTATACACTTCCAAAACCAGGCCCAATAACCAACTGTCTCCTTCCTTGTAGAATGCAATGCCTGTGTTCTCCGCAAAACCAACCAGTGGACTTGACATTTTTGTCATTTTCCTAAGGTAAACAGGTGGCGTATCGTCATTACTTGCAGCTTGATGTATTGTTAGGAATACCTTTGGATTGTAAACCACTGTGAGCCTGAATGGAAGTACCATTATCCCGCCATCAAACTCTAGTTTGAAATAACGCCGCACTGGTTGAAACCCCATAAACCACAGGTGGTAGTAGTAAAAACACTCATGTTGAATATGAGTTGAAGTCCGCAAAACAAACACAACAGAATTTGGATTCACCGTTTTAACTGTCTTGGCATCACTAAGAGCTCCATAAATCACAGGTGTAGGTAATGGAAAGTGCAAAAATGAGCCCCTTCTGAATTTCCACCTTAAGTATTCTACTCTCACTAACTTGTGTACAATCATAGTTATCAAGAGCAAAACTTGAATTCCAACTAGTTTTTCTATATTCAACCCATGTGGTATTACAGTGAGCAAAAATGGGATTTCCATCATCTTTATAGGAGAATATGTCGAGTCCTGATTCTTCCCGGTTGAGTACAGAGGAGCCTTCATTTGGCTACATCCGGAAGGAAAATTCCAAACATAAAAATATATGTTCATACAACTCCAACCTGAGTGCTCAACGGTTAACTTAATTCTCTCTTGTAGCAGCATTTTCCAAAAGATTTCAGATGTAAGCAACCCAGGACGCTGACAAGGACTAATTTCCAAATAACACCATTGAGTTCTAACAATTTTGGGCACTGATAATTTAAGCACCAAATGATACGTAAACTCCTTGGAAATAATCAGAAACAAAGTATCATTAGTACCTGGTTGTCTAACAAGAGCTTGGATAGTGTTATAAGAATCTTGTGAATTATTATGCAGACCAAGTTGAAGCTGCGAGAGAATATCACCTCAATTCCGTCTCGACACTACACACCCAACCAATATCTCAAGGAAGAGAATTTCAAACTGTGCAAGCCTTCTGAATAACACGCAAATGAGCCTGACAACACAATGTGCAACAATCTGATGACGAATCCCAGCTTCACAGAACAAATTACTCCACCAACCAGTTGAGAGCAACTTATATTTCCACCGTAAGAACTCAATCATCAAAAAAATTGTTGTACCTCTCCCTGTTCATGTATACCAGTGTTGACCTTTAACCAGTCACCATAGGAGACTTGTGCATCATTAGGTAGACCTTAAAAAGTAGATTCCAGCAGATACTTGTAACACTCATGAGGATATTGAGTGGAATCGGATTCACATACCCCTAACAAGTAAAATTTCTGTACAACTTCCTCAAGAATTAAAAGACCTCCATAGACTTCTTGTAGATACAAAAGAGAGAGCAAAAAGAATCTGGTTCTGGAAAGATAAATTTGAGCTGTAGCCATGGCGTGAACTGCAAGAATGTTAAGCTTCTTCACAAAAATCTGGAGTTGATCACCTTGTCTAGAAACAACAACTATGAGTATTTCCTCATGAAAAACATTTGCAAAAATAGACAAGAGGATATTGTCTTCTTCCCCATTCAAACTCCATAATGGAATGCAACAAGAATAATCAAGATCACCAGCTGGATTCAAGACTTGGGGAAGTTGGAAAGGTAACTTATCTGCTGGTACGTGAAATCCATTACTCTCTACGACAAACGGTAAGCACATAAAGTGAATTGCAATCACCTCAAGTAACTCACATATTAGCTGGGAGAAAAAAAATTTTGCTCGAAACTTGTTGTTGATAAACACTGTAAAGCTTGCAAGTTGTGTAAGGAGAGAATTACAAAGGTGCATTTGATAAAAACCAGGTGAGAAGGAAGTTGAAGTACTGAATGGGTAAGGCTGTACACGTTGAACCTGGAGATTGCAAACTGCAAAACAACAATCACACAGACATTTTGCTTCCATTGCTCCCCTCTTCACATCTAGCCCTCTCTTAACTTGTAACAACAACTCATTCTCTGTAATTAATGAGTACCCTTGTTGTGAAATAAGCTTAGAAAGAATTTCATTTGTGTAATTATCCCTTATAGTTGACCCAACAAGAATTAGCTCACAAGAAGTATTTGTATCAACACCAAATTTGTAAGCGTCAACAAAAGAAAAAGATCCTTTAAACATATCGGAAATTCTGCCACGATCATATATCCACCCAGCAAAATCCATGACCATGAGGAGATATTCAACTATTAGTGACTTGTAACGCATCTTACTCTTGTTAAGTGACATTCTACTACCCCATTTACAAGCTACTATCTCAGGCATATTAACAAACAGCTTCCTCTCATTATAAACTTCAGGATCATTAACACATAAAAGATGAACCCGATCGAATAACAAGCGAGAATCATCAAGTTTGAAATGGAAACAAGCCATACCTAGAAATTTGCTGATGACTTCAACAACATCAGTTTTCACCACTTTTTCATATCGAAAATTCTCATCAGGAGACAGATCATCCTTCTCATGAAAAAAATATGGGGGAATTAACCCTAAATTGAGAGAATCATCTTCTTCAACACTACCAGTAGGAACTGATTTGATTTTCTCAGATGGTGAAACCGTGAGCTCAGCAATCGAAATAGCAGAGTCTTCAATGTTTGATGTCGATCCGAAAAGCCCATTTAAACCTTTATCTGAATCGGTTTTAGATCCAGAAATGGAATCGGAATCTAAAGTTGAATCTGAAGTAGCATCAGGAAGAGAATTTGGAGTAACATCTTGACTGACTGCAGGTACCAATTCATCAATGAAAACCTCCTCCTCCTTCTTCGTAACTTCCATATTTCGAACTCTAGTAACGAATTGTTCTTCGAATGATGGTAATTGAATGGATTTCCAACTGACCCTTGCCCAAGAGATTTCATTCCGTAATCTCCAAAGCTGACGATTTCTACTCCATGAAGATACATCGTTTGATAGATCTCTATATTGTGTCTGCAGATCAAGGTAACGGTGATAGGCTTCATCTTTTGCTCTAACTAGATACCAATAATGTCTAGATCGATATGAAAAAAAATTGGATCAAAAATTGGATCAATTTGTGCGGAAAGAAACGGCTCTGATGCCAATTGTTGTGATGGCACAACAGATTGAGCAAAAGAATTGATAGAAATATCTTGATTCTCACGAATCAAGCCATCTGGTTCAGAGAACGCAGCCATTAATCGAATTAACGATCAGAAAATGTATTTTCATAAATTGGATAAGAGTTTCATTACAAATACTTGGGTATATAAAGCTAGGTCACTCTCTCAATATCTGACGGCCACTAGCACTCCACGTGGGCTAATCCAACCCAATCATTACATACTACTAAGGACAGGCACTATAACTATATGGGCACTCCTAAAGATCTACTAATGGCACACATCCTGGCAGCCCCTACATTCTACACTGTGACAGTTCATAAGAAATGCAGTCAACAATATAAAGCAACCATAGGTGCTGATTTTGTAACCAAAGAAGTGCAGCTTGATGACAGGATTGTAACACTTCAAGTGAGTTTTGACTATGTTTGGAATGTATTACTTATTTGTTGATGACTTTTTTGCGGTTCTTGTTATTGAATCAATACATGTTTGTATTAACAGATGGGACACGGCTGGACAAGAAAGATTTCAAAGTCTTGGTGTTGTGTTTTATAGAGGGGCAGATTGTTGTGTTCTAGTTTACAATGTTAATGTACAGAAATCATTTGATAATCTTAACAATTGGTGCGAGGAGTTTCTTAAGCAGGTATTTCATACCGTTCTTCTTTGCTGCTACTTTCTTTGTGTTTTCACAATGAGGAGGCTAACCGAAATTCTCTTCAATAGCATATTTACCTTTTTTTTAGTTTGTTTAAGTTGTGTTGAACTGCTCCTAATGACACATGAATGGGTTCCTATTGATTCCAGGCAAGCCCCGCTAATCCTGGCAAATTTCTGTTCATTTTACTTGGGAACAAGGTCGATATAGATGGAGGAAACAGCCGAGTGGTAAGACACAGAAGCCTAGCAAAATTTATCTTGAGCCTTGACCTCTTTATATGCTTCTGATATCTATGTCCCTACAGGTTTCTGAAAAGAAGGCTAAGGATTGGAGCTCATCCAGAAGTGATATTCCCTACTTCGAGACCTCAGCTAAAGAGGATCAGAACGTGGATGTTGCATTTCAATGTGTTGCAAAGACTTCACATGTCAATGACCAACTGCAGGATATGTAAGTACAACTTACAAATTGAAAATAAAACATCACTATTAGAACATCACTATTACGCTTGTTTACAAATTGATACGTGCAGCCTCTAATCTTTTGAAAAATAAAACATCACTATTAGAAGCTAATGCTAATAGAAAATGAATCTGCCAGATATTTTTTTTACTTGTACGCTAGATTTATTTTCAACCACCTAGCCTTGATGATGTTTCATATAAACTATTCTCTGTTGAAGTCTCCTGAACCCAGCTGAGTATTTTCGGAAAAACATTGATTTGTTACACTTACGCCACATAAATAGACGATGTTTATCTTGCATACAATACCAAAATGATAAAGACTGTATACTTTTACGGAAACTGGCAAGATACACTCTAAATTGGTGCTGAAGCTCATCTAGAAAACGTTTCTATAGTTACGTTTGTTGTTTTCCATTTGGCTTGAAAATATTGTGTTATTTACTTGTTTAGTTTACGTATGGTGATGTCTTCCAGCATGTAATATTGTATTTTCTCCAGTTTTTCTGAATCTAAAGCAACCACACTGCACAAACTTGTGGACATGTATTATACATGATATGATCTTTGTGTTACCGTGTGATTCCTCTGATCCATGTATGGCGGGATTAAATATTTCTGTGTCTTTTGTCATCGCAATTCAAGTATCTAAAATGTTATCTCCTTTCCATTTCTTTTGTGTGCGTGTGTGTGATTTAACTGAATGATACATTTCCATTGTGACAGAGACTTCAATCCCATCCCAGATGAAGTCCCAATCGAGCAAAGGGGAGGTGGAAGCTGTGCGTGTTAGTGAAAAAAAATTCTGGTTTTGTTTTTCAGTGGACATCTAAGCTATATAGCCGACGAGCTTTTGAAGCTCTTCTTCGTTTGCCTGATGCATATATTCTTTATTTTTCTGTTGTCATTCCTTCCATTTTTTGTGCCTATTACCACTTCTGTATACTAAAACTCCTATGTGCGCGAGAAATTTAGTGATGTTCTTGTTTCTTCTTTTTGCTGGGTCTGCTATTGCTTGTAAAGACACCATCACATTTTATCGGAAGATGGTGATTAACTTGAAGATTTCTATGTAGAAACAACCTAATCGGTGGTGAGTTATGAACCGATGCTGCGAATATTTTGGGGTTTATACTTTGTCAGTGATATCTGTAATGTTATTGGGCATTAATCTGCAGCTGTGGAAATCTAAAGCATCAGAACAGTTGAGCTGGGAGTGGTTAGGATCTCTCCCCATGATTGTTTTGTTTTACAAATTAGAATTATGATAAAATTGAACATTAATCTGAACATCTCTTTTACAAAAAAAAAAAAAAAAAAGAAAATTCTCTTACAAACTTGAATCTGTGCAATCACGTAGTGGAGTGGTGTCGTTTCGTCAAGTTCTTCGGTCGGCCCTCCCACAGTGGTAACGGTTGTACTAATGACATAATAGGCTTAATTTTTGTTTGTCAAAAGTTCATTTAATCTTTTATCAATATTTGCATAATGATATATGAAAGACTCAACTTTTGACATATATGGGGCAATCATAGTTCACGGACGCAAACACACATATCCCATAACAAGTTGCAATATATAAAACCATAAAGATCATACTGCAAAATCATCTTCCAAATAAACTTTAGAATTTAAATAAATAAATCTAAAAACATTGCAAGATGAAAATCGCTGGAAATAGCTACGTGTACTCACAATAATGGCTATTCCAAACCCTAGTTATCCTTCTTAAAACACAAGAATAAATTCTCATAAGAAGTTTCCTAGATCGTAGAGATTTCTCAGAGCATCTACTAAGATTTCCTTCTCATTATTGAAAAACCCATTGATTATGGGATCGCTCAATTCCTCCAAATCTTCAGAAATATCAGTTAACTCACTAAGTTCTCTTTTCGTCCACACAAGGTGTTTTTTCTTAGAGACAACATATGTTCATAGTGAGCTATCTTTTATAAAGAGAAAATGATTCGAGATTTTAAATCATTTCTTTTGTTGATGAAATCCTTCACCATACCTCTAAAGTTATTATCAAAATGACAAACAGACAAGAGGCAGTTAGAGGAAGGACCTTCATCATTTGTAGATCCCACCTTCTTCTTCCTTGAGGAAGGGATTCCTTCACAAAGATACACATTAACTGCTTCAACTGCATCCCTTTTTGTGGTACCTCTAGTTACAGGAGCCATGAAACTGTATCTTTCAACGAAAAGAAAAGTAAAGGGCGTTTTGATCACAAATGAATATAAATAGACTTACGGACATCCGAACCCTAGAAGAACTTTGAACAAGTCTTGTACGGTTCATGATCCTTTATCTATTCTTAACAAGATGATATTTTCTTAACAAAAAAAAAATACGAAATTACCAAATATACAAAACTTGAGCAACCATGATGCAATCCTTATTTTCTCAAGTTAAAAGTAAGGATGCAAACGTCACTAGTATTAGATAGTGACGGAATGAGCCGAATGCTCACATCTTTTATCACATAGTGACTTATCAAGGATTGTTGTATAGACAAACTTCTTACCTCGTCTGAATCTGGTTCTTTTAGATTTCTTCTTGTTATCAGGAGAACTCTGTTGATTACTCAGAGCCAGATTCATCCTTTGCATGTCATTCTGAAGTTTGGAAATTCTTTTGTTGTTCCTCTTGAATTTCCAACACTTGCTTTGAACATGACATGTACTTCCACAAAACGAACAAATCAAGGATGATTTATTGTCTTGCTTATTTGCCTCCTGTTTATCACAACATTCATCATCAACTGTTCCAAACCCGACTGGAACAAATGAGTTGTTTGTGCTCACAGTTTTACTTTTGAACCCTAAACCATTTGTGTTTCCAAAAGACTTATAACCAAATAACATTGCTGAGATTTTGTCAGAACTTCCAGACAACCTTTGCAGGTGATAAGTGCTTAATTTACATGTTTTGAATGTCAATTCCATACTAGTTTTAGTTGTAATTCTTGCATATTACCTTGTATTATGATTTTTTTCTAGTTTTTATCTTTTGTTAGGTGAATCATCCGAAAAGAAGTGGAAATAACTATAAAATGAAGTCTACAAGTGGAGAACGGTCAAAGCCCAAATGGAACTCGTTCAAGTTTAGGATTTTCTTGTTACCATTTGGTAGAGGATGAGAAGACGAAGCCAACGGCGAAAGAATGGAATCATTTAGATGTCGTATGAAGAAGTTATGGGCGAGTTAAGCTTGTCGGTTTCCTGGAACCGGCAGATGAATGGCGAGGTATAAAGACACCAGGATAATTTACTCGGGGCTGCCACATTTGAATTAAGATAACAGCGCCAGGTTTTTCTTCTCCGACCAGTTCAGGATGTCTTCCACGGTGACTGAGGTATTGGGTTTTGTGAGATCATGTTGATGGAGCAGCGAGAAATGGAGAAGCCCGAGTAATATGGTATAGACGGTCTCGAGGAAAGGGATGAGTATTGAGCTGCTGTCATTATCGACCGACAGTAGATGTTGGATCGTGATGACGATAGGGAAGAGCTTCAGCAAAACAGGGAATGGTGATGATTGATGGTGATCGAGTTTGGGTCGATGTTGATGGAGTTGGAGATTGGCAGGGTGAAAGGAGTAGTTGAGCTCGAGTCTGGAAGTTGGTGTTGTTCAATGGCGCTGATGGAGAAGAGCAGAATAGCAGGGAAGAGGACTTGCTGGTGGTGATGGTAAAGTTGTTCAGTTGTTGCTGCCACTGGTGGTGGTGATCGGTGATAGAGATTAATGGAAGTTGGTGGAGCTCTATTCTGCGGTGTTGTTGTTCATAGGTTACCGAGAATGCAGAAGTTAAAGAAGAGTGTGGCAGTTGAGCTTTAGAGTGGAAGTATGGATTGGTTGAATACGAAGAATGATTGATGGTGATGAAAAATATCGATGGCTACTGCCACAGCCATTGATATATGGAGATGGGCGATGAGTCTGCTGCCATTAATGGAGATGCTAACGTGGATTGATGGCGCTGGGAGTTATTGATGCTCGGTGATGAAGCAAGTTGTGATGATGGTAATATGTGTTTCTGTGGAGTTCGAGTCTAAGACAGGGAATGATGACCGCAGCTGGTGCAAGTGGAGCCGTGGTTGATCGAATGGGACGCTGTAGCTTGATAATTAACAATGGAGAGATGGAGTTGGTTTTGTTGGAGAAATTACTAATAATGTAACTGAGAAGAAGATACTTAGCTCAAAATAATGTTGTTGATGTTGCTGCACAGAAAATGTAGAGGCACGTAAACTACGCTGTCCTAAAGGCAATATCGCCTGCCACTCCTCTGAGATGCTACAGCAGTTGGCGAGTCACTTCCAGGATACAACTACAGTTAGTACCCCTCAATGTAGCATACAATGAGGGTACCCTTAGAGCTTGGCAGAACTTAAAAACAGTAGAAGAGATGTTTACAGAAAAACAGAGGAAGAGTAGAAGAGATGTTTCTCTGTGGTGTGTTTTTCTGATCTTACAACTACTCTCTTATATAGTGTTTGTGTAGTTACAAACAAGAAAGAAAACCCATGCGTATGACAGTCAAAGAAAACCCATGTGTATGACAGAAATACTGGTAATGTTGGGTTAAAGATAGTGCATGGAGCAGTGTGTTGCTGCCAAGCCAAATACGTACAGACAAGGGAGCCAGGACAAAACACGTACATACAAAGAAGCCAAGACAAGCACGTTCAGACAAAAAAGTCAGGACAAAACACGTGCAGACAAAGAAGAGATTCTTCTACTTGTGTGGAAAACACGTACCAAAAATTTCAGCAAAAAGATAGGATCTAATGAACCCACACCCACACCCACACCCGAGCCCGGCCCGACCCGACCGACCGACCGGACGGACGGCGGCGGCGTGCGTGCTTCTGTGCGAAGCACCGCGCGTACGGGAAAGGCAACCTTGCCCTAGTCTAGGCCTTCCCTCAAAGCACAAAAGTCTAATGACCCAAGGGCCATGCCCTTATAGCCAATTCTATGGTATTTAAGTCTAAAACTCTTTAGATTTTAGTCAATGTGGGACTATTGTTTTATCTATTCAAATGAAAAAACAATTAATGGGCAATAGGTCTAGGGATCAAAACATAGTCCATGTAAAAATTGGTATTTTTTAAAGTGTTTTTTCTAACAATCCCCCACATGAAAGATAAAACATATCGACGAAATACGAGAAAACATAATACATCAATATTAGGCTAAGGTGTCCCAGAGATTGAACCTTAACTTAGTGAGAGGTTACCGGAACTGCTTGTTGTTACGGTGAACACAATGTCTTGAACCGTCAACAGTGAGTGCAATTCAGAAATAACAACCACACTTTGATGTCTCAAAGAAAAAGAAAACCGCCAAGCTCTTGCCGTTGTGCCCGTTTTGGCCGTGGGCTAAATCCCGGACTTAATGAATGTCTCTAGAGAAAAAGCTCAAATTCTCATAGGAAGCGGCCCCACTTCCAACATCCACATAGGTGAGTCCATTAAGAGTGTCCTGCCACACTCCGCTTTAAGCAAAGCCATGGAACTCATTAAGATCTTGACAAATCATCCTAAAACATGCAGGCAACACTATCATACGGTTACACCATAGGGAGGGACAAAGATAGTGTTTTCTCTCGACATCACCAAAAATTAGTTATCTCATTGAACCTTGATCTTGGAGCTCCATTCACAAGGTTGAGTGTCCTTCATGGCGATTTATTCTATGAGCTTGAGTCCCATACCCTTCGATGTGGATCTAACTACCTCTCTAAATAACCCTTTCGTCAAAGGATCTGCAATATTCTCTTTAGACCTTACAAAGTCTATAGAGATGATGCCAGTAGAGAGTAGTTGTTTCACTGTCTTGTGTCTTCTTCGAAGATGTATCGACTTTCCGTTGTATACACTATTCTTTGCGCATCCAATAGCAGCTTGACTGTCACAGTGGATTGCGATCGAAGACACAGGCTTGGGCCAGAGTGGAATTCCACCCAGGAAACCTCGTATCCATTCAGCTTCCTCTCCAGCTTTCTCCAAGGCTATAAACTCAGACTCCATGGTGGATCGGGCTATACATGTCTGTTTGGTAGACTTACATGACACAGACGCACCACCAAGTGTGAAGATGTACCCACTAGTGGATCTGCACTCATCTAAGTCTGATATCCAGTTAGCATCACAATACCCTTCTAGCACAGCAAGATACTTCCCAAAACTTAAGCAATAGTTTGAAGTTCCTCTCAGGTACCGTAGAACTCTGTAGAGAGCATTCCAGTGATCCTGCCCAGGGTTGCAAGTGTACCTGCTTAATCTACTCACAGTATATGCAATATCAGGTCTTGTACAGTTCATTAAATACATAAGACTGCCAATAACACGAGAATACTCAAGTTGATAAATACCCTCACCCTTGTTCTTTTTCAATTTGCAATTGGGATCATAAGGAGTAGTTGCAGGTTTAACATTTTCATGATTAAATCTCTTAAGCACAGTTTCAACATAATGAGATTGACTAAGACTATATCCATCAGACATCTTTCTGATTTTCATCCCTAAGATTACATCAGCAGGGCCTAAGTCTTTCATGTCAAAGTTTTCGTTAAGCATGCTTTTAGTGGTATTAATACTATCAAGGTTACTACCTAATATGAGCATATCATCAACATATAGGCACACAATAACATGAGAATCATCCACAGATTTAATGTAAACACATTTATCAGATTCATTAACCTTGAAGCCATTAGATATCATTACATGATTAAATTTTTCATGCCACTGTTTAGGTGCTTGTTTTAAACCATACAAAGATTTTTTCAGTTTGCATACTTTATCTTCAAAACCTTTCACAACAAAACCTTCAGGTTGGTCCATATAAATTTCTTCATTCAATTCACCATAAAAAAGCAGTTTTAACATCCATCTGATGTATATGCAAATCATAAATAGAAGCAATAGCAATCAGCATCCGGATAGAAGTGATTCTAGTGACCGGTGAATAGGTATCAAAGAAATCTAATCCTTCCTGTTGTCTGTACCCCTTAGCTACCAACCTAGCTTTGTGTTTTTCTATAGTTCCATCTGTTCTAAGTTTCCTTTTGAAGACCCACTTGCAACCTATGGTTTTACTACCAGGAGGTAAGTCTACAAGCTCCCAAGTTTCATTTTGTTGAATGGAATCCCACTCATTATTTGAAGCTTCTTCCCAGAAGGGAGCTTCCGGAGAAGTCATAGCTTCCTTATAGGTTTGGGGTTCAGACTCTACCGTAAGAGTCACAAAATCTGGACCGAAACCTTTCTCGGTTCTGACCCTCTTACTTCTTCTAGGTTCGGTTTCAGCATCTAGAGACGGGGGTTGACTAGTCGAAGGAACATCTGAGAGATCATCGCGGACCCTTTTATGAGGTCCAGACCCTAAAGGGAAAATGTGTTCGAAAAACACTGCATCTCTGGATTCCATTATGGTGTTCTCACCAATTACCATGAACCTATAAGCACTAGTGTGCTCAGGATATCCTAGGAAAACACAATCTACAGTTTTAGGTCCTAGTTTGGTTTTCTTGGAACGAGGAGTGGCCACCTTGGCCAAACACCCCCACACTTTAAAGTATGCATAGGACGGTTGTCTTCCTTTCCATAACTCATATGGAGTTTTGTCGGATTTCTTAAATGGAACTCGGTTCAAGATATAGCAAGCAGAGAGAATTGCTTCCCCCCACAGGTTCGAAGGTAGCCCTGAACTAGCTAACATAGCGTTCACCATATCTATGAGTGTTCGGTTTTTCCTTTCAGCTACTCCATTCGACTCAGGTGAAGGTGCAGTAGTTTCATGAATGATGCCATTAAGTTTGCAGAATTCTCCTATAGGTATCACATACTCACCGCCTCGGTCCGACCTAAGAGTTTTAATAGTAACACCTCTTTGGTTTTCTACTTCAAGTTTATATAATTTGAAAGCGTCTAAGGCTTCATCTTTACTTCTAAGAAGATAAACCTGACAGTATCTTGAGTGATCATCTATAAAAGTGATGTACCATTTTTTACCTCCTCTAGTTGGTGTTGATTTCAAATCTCCCAAATCTGAGTGGATTAGTTCTAGGGGAGTTGTACTACGTTCAACCTTTTTGTTAAAGGGTTTTCTAGCATATTTAGATTCAACACAAATTTCACATTTATGACCTCTGTCAAAGTTTATTTTAGGAATGCAGCCTAATTTAGCAAGTCTTTCAATAGATTTGAAATTAACATGTCCTAGTCTATCATGCCAAACATGTGAGGAGTCACAAACATAAGCAGAAGAAGATGCATTATCATTCAAGTTCAAAGAAAGTACACTAAGCTTAATCATGTTATCAGTGACATATCCTTTTCCTACGAAGTCACCACCTTTAGAGATTACAACTTTGTTAGACTCAGCTACAAATTTAAAACCTTTCCCAAGTAAGATGGTTTCTGAGATAAGATTCTTGCATATGTCCGGGACGTGATACACGTCATTCAATGCGAGAGTTTTTCCTGAAGTGAGCTTCAATTCAACCTTGCCTTTTCCTACCACTTTAGAGGTAGAAGAGTTTCCCATAAACAATTTCTCATCGTCTCCTACTTTGTTATAGGAGGAGAAAGCATTTCTGAACTTACAGACATGCCTAGTGGCTCCAGAATCAAGCCACCAGTCTCTCACATTGGTCACATTAGAGACAAGGTTGACTTCAGACACCATGCCAGTAAAATATCCAGAATCATCTACTACGTTTGCCTTATTTTTCTGTTTAGGATCATTTTTGGTCTTTTTAGGTGCCCTACAGTCCTTGGCCATATGACCAGTTTTCCCACAGTTATAGCAGTCGCCTTTGATGGTGTTTTTGGAGACACCACCCTTTGGCTTAAGATGGTTACCTTTGGAGTTACGTTGTTTGTTACGTTTACCATTTTTGCTGGATTCTCCGTGCTTTTTCTTTGACGCAGTGTTATCGTCCAGGAAATGAGCTTTGTTTGACATGTCTTTGCTCAGCATCAGGCTCTTGTCCTTGCAGCACAGAAGTTCCTCTACCTGGATCTTTTTCCCCAGCTCCACCATGGTGATTTCACGATTCTTGTGTCGCAGCCTCCTCTTGTACTCGTTCCATGAGGGTGGTAGCTTTTCAATCACTGCAGATACTTGTAGAGATTCATCAATATGCATGCCTTCAGCAAGAATTTCGTTGATGAGTAGCTGGAGTTCGACGAATTGTTCTACAACAGGCTTTTCATCAGTCATCTTATATTCCAGGAACCTAGCCACCAAGAACTTCTTGCTTCCAGCTGCCTCAGCAAGATATTTTTCTTCTAAGGCTTCCCATAAATCAAAAGCAGTAAAATTCTCTTTGGCATTATAAAAGTCGTACAAGGAGTCATCCAGACAGTTAAGAATATGGTTTTTGCACATGTAATTATTCCTAGTCCACCTATCCAGTCTATCTTCATAACCACGGTCATGAAGCCTTCTTGAGGGTCTTTCTAAGGCAACTTCATCTAGCCTTTGGTCTTTTAAGAAGAATAGCATTTTGGACTGCCATCGTTTAAAGTCTTTGCCACTAAACTTTGGGGGTTTGTCTACAGTACTCTTTCCCATGTTGTTACAAAATATAGTAAAGAGGATATTGCCTTTAGATTGTTGGAGAAATTACTAATAATGTAACTGAGAAGAAGATACTTAGCTCAAAATAATGTTGCTGATGTTGCTGCACAGAAAATGTAGAGGCATGTAAACTACGCTGTCCTAAAGGCAATATCGCCTGCCACTCCTCTGAGATGCTACAGCAGTTGGCGAGTCACCTCCAGGATACAACTACAGTTAGTACCCCTCAATGTAGCATACAATGAGGGTACCCTTAGAGCTTGGCAGAACTTAAAAACAGTAGAAGATATGTTTACAGAAAAACAGAGGAAGAGTAGAAGAGATGTTTCTCTGTGATGTGTTTTTCTGATCTTACAACTACTCTCTTATATAGTGTTTGTGTAGTTACAAACAAGAAAGAAAACCCATGCGTATGACAGTCAAAGAAAACCCATGTGTATGACAGAAATACTGGTAATGTTGGGTTAAAGATAGTGCATGGAGCAGTGTGTTGCTGCCAAGCCAAATACGTACAGACAAGGGAGCCAGGACAAAACACGTACATACAAAGAAGCCAAGACAAGCACGTTCAGACAAAGAAGTCAGGACAAAACACGTGCAGACAAAGAAGAGATTCTTTTACTTGTGTGGAAAACACGTACCAAAAATTTCAGCAAAAAGATAGGATCTAATGAACCCACACCCACACCCACACCCACACCCACACCCGAGCCCGACCCGACCGACCGACCGACCGACCGGACGGACGGCGGCGGCGTGCGTGCTTCTGTGCGAAGCACCGCGCGTACGGGAAAGGCAACCTTGCCCTAGTCTAGGCCTTCCCTCAAAGCACAAAAGTCTAATGACCCAAGGGCCATGCCCTTATAGCCAATTCTATGGTATTTAAGTCTAAAACTCTTTAGATTTTAGTCAATGTGGGACTATTGTTTTATCTATTCAAATGAAAAAACAATTAATGGGAAATAGGTCTAGGGATCAAAACATAGTCCATGTAAAAATTGGTATTTTTTAAAGCGTTTTTTCTAACAGGTTTGGGGGTCAGGAAGTTTATGGAACTCGAGTGACAAACTGAGAAAGCTACCCTTGATGATCGTGGGTTTAATATTGAGATCGACTTTCTGTTGGAAAATTCAGGCTAATACAGGATGAAAACAAAGAATGAAAAGAATGTTATATCACTAGAGTTTCAAGGCCTTGCGATTCTTTTTAGTAATTATTTCGACTCTTCCCAATAAATTGGCGAGTACAATCGGTCAGCGAAATATTGTTGTCAGGATACAATGAAGCCCTAACAACGTTGTTGGATTCAAAGGTTGTACTCCCTTGACCCAACCAAGAACACACTGTTATTGATTCTGAAGATGCTTAGATAGAAAGAGTTTTGATGATTGGAATGGGAAGAATCCTTCGCTATTTATTGAGGGTTTCATGCCTTTTGGAGATGTCGTTTCATCTTCAACAGGTCGAACACAGACGCCCCCCGGATAGCGGCAAACAATATTGAAAATATCCAACAATCTCCCCCTATTTTCAAAATTGAAAAAAAAACACAAAAAACAAAATAAAAAACTTTTAAATCAGAGTGGCTGCATCACCAAAGTGACTGCCTATGTACCCGAGTGGGATCAAGCCAACGTAATTCACGCTTAGTTGGGAAATAAACATCTTCGTAGAAATCAATACATAAATGATAGGTATCTTTTGGATTTGAACCTTCACTTAGTGTAAGAAATTCAAAGCCTAATCGGGGTTCAGTGGTGAAACCAGTCTTGAACCAAGTACCCCATGTGATAAAACCGGAATCTCCACATATACTGATTTCTGAGATACTGTGTTCTATAGCCAGCACATTAATGGCCCTGTGCTTATCCTGAATTCATGAGTCACTTAGAGAGCGGTCTTTTTCTCTTAGGAACTGCCTAATTTCCATACTCATATAGGTAAGTCTCTAAGGTGCTTCTGCGATACACCTGTAACAAACAACTATAGACTCATTAAGGATTTTCATCCATCCTTTTTTTTTTCTTGCAGAACCACTGACTAATTTGAAATGGGAAGTTTATTATTAGTGCACCATGACCACTTCCATAACTTTTTGGTACCACATTGAACCTTATTTATCTTTTTCGAAACATAGGTTGGGTTTCTGCTACAGGTGATCAACTTTCTTTCATAGACCTTAGTCCCATTTCCTCACATTTTATTGAAAATATTGCATTTGGTAGACTCTTTGTGAATGGGTCTGCCAAGTTCTTATTTGATTCAATAAAGCTAACGAAACTACTCCTTTCTTGAGTAGTTGCCTCACAATTTGATGTCTAAGACTTGCATGTCTTGACTTCCCATTATATGTCTTGTTAGTGACATTGAAAATCGTAGCCTGATTATCACAATTAATCAATACTGCTGGAGTTGGATTCTTCCAAAATGGGATCTCCTCAGGCAAGTTTCTAAGCCATTTTGCCTCCTTATTACATGCATCCGTAAGTGCTATCAATTCTGAAAACATTGTTGAATCAGAAATACAAGTTTGATTCTTGGAACTCCAAGACACAGCAACACCTCCTAATGTAAATATCCATCCACTAGTCGACTTAGATTTGGGTTCTACATTATTCCAATTAGCATCACTGTATCTTTCTAATACAGCGGGATAGCCTTGAAAATGCAAGCCATAATCAATGGTTCCCTTCAAGTAAGACAACACTCTTGAAACTGCTCTCCAATGTTTAATTCTTGGGTTACTTGAGAAACGACATAGCACTCCCACTGCTTGGGCTATGTCCGGTCTTGTGCAATGCATAGCATACATAATACTTCCAATATCACTGGAATACTCAAGTTGCTTATGAGCACGTCCAATATTCTTCATTAACTTTACATTAGGATCCATAGGAGTGACGGCTGGGATGTCATCAAAATGACCATACTTCTTGAGAAATTTCTCAATATAATGAGATTGGGTTAAAGCCAACTCATTCCCGTTTCTTAGAATTTTAGTTCCTAAGATCACATCAGCCTCTCCTAAATCCTTCATGTCAAAGTTAGAACTAAGAAACTTCTTTGTTTCTTCAATACGAGATATGTCAGATCCAAAAATAAGCATATCATCAACATACAAGCAGAGAATTACACATCCAGAACTATCATGCTTATTATAGATACATTTATCCGCATCATTAACAACAAAACCATACGTCAAAGCTACTTTTTCAAACTTCTCATGCCATTGCATGGGAGCTTGCTTCAAACCATAGGGAGATTTAACCAACTTGCACACCTTCTTTTCTTGGCCTGGTAATATGAAACCTTCAGGTTGTTCCATATATATCTCTTCTTCTAAATCACCATTTAGAAAAGCAGTTTTGACATCCATTTGATGAATAATTAACTTGTGAACAAAAGCAAGTGCAATTAAACAACAAATAGATGAGGTGCGAGCAACAAGAGCATATGTATCAAAGTAATCAATTCCATATTTTTGTTTATAACCCTTAACAACTAATCTGGCTTTAAACTTATCAATGGAACTATTGGCATTCAACTTTCTTTTGAATATCCATTTACATCCAATATGATTTACGCCTGGAGGAAAATCACAATATATCCAAGTACCGTTAGTCAAAAATGAATTATTTTCATCATTGATAGACTCTTTCCAGAAACTAGCATATCTGGAACTTATAGCTTCAGCATAAGTTTTAGGGTCATCATCAACATGCATAACATATTTAGTAACACTAAGAATTTCATTTTTACTACCTTCTACAAGATATTGCACCCATTCTGGACCAAAGCTTGTTGCTTTTTTTGATCTCTTACTTCTTCTAGGTTCGATATCTTCTACAATTTCAGAAGTATCTTCTATGTCCCGAGTAGGAGCAGACGGTTCATCATTGTTATTAGTCTCTATAGATTCTAGACTAGGTAACAATGGGTTTTCTATGGGTTGCATTTGGGAACTATTCTTATTCAAGTTCTCAAATGTTCCACATCTACAGATTCAATAATCTCAAAAGTGTCAAGGATTAAAAATCTGTAAGTAATATTGTTAAGTGAATAACCTACAAAAGCATATTTATACGCCCTATTTCCTAATTTAGGTCTTTTAGGATCAGGCTTCCTAACATATGCTAAACAACCCCAAACTTTAAGTCTTCTAAAATTTGGTTTCCTATTAAACCATAGTTCAAAAGGAGAAACATTCTTTTTTTTTAAAGGAACTCTGTTCCAAATATAACATGCAGATAACATTGCTTCACCCCACAAAGAATTAGCCAAATTAGAACTGATAAGCATAGCATTAACCATCTCTACCAGAGTTCTATTTTTCCTTTCAGCAAGACCATTTTGTTGAGGTGTATAAGGTGAAGTAAATTGATGAATTAAACCATGCTCTTGACAAAAGAATTTAAATTCATTAGGAAAATACTCACCACCACGATCAGAATGTAAAATCTTAATTTTTTTGTCCTAATTGTGTCTCTACTTCTGCTTTGTATATTTTAAACATGTCAAAGACATCATCCTTAGATTTCATCAAGTAAGTATAAGCATACCTAGTATAATCATCAATAAAAGTGACATAGTATTTGTTTCCACCACGAGTCACGTGATTTTTGAGATCACCAACATCACTATGTACTAATTCAAGCAAGGTAGAGTTTCTAATTACAGATTTAAGGATATTCTATGTATCTTTGCTTGCACACATATTTCACATTTAGAAACATTATCAAAGTTGCAATCAGAAATTAATCCTAATATTTTCATGTTTCTAAGAGAACCATAATTCACATGTCCTAATCTACCATGCCATAAATCAACAGAGTCAACAGTATAAGCAGAACCATTATTTATTAAATTAAGCTTCATCATCCCAATACAAGCATATCCTTGTCCAACAAATACACCATGTTTTGGACAATACAAACTTACTAGACTCATAAGTCGTCTTGAATTCGTCCTTCATAACAAGGTCTCCATAAATAAGGTTTTTCACAATGTCAGGGACATGTAATACATTAGTAAGAGTAACAGTCTTTCCCGAAGTAAACGAAAGTTCAACAATGCCTTTGCCAATCACTTCGCTGTGTAAGTTGTTTGCGGAGACAACTTCGTTTCCTTCGCCAGTAACGACTTCATATGTCTTGTAAAGATGTCTATCTTTACAGATATGGATAGTTGAACCATTATCGTACCACAATCCACTCTCATTATTAGAAACGGCATTTGCGGCTTGCACTACAATAACAAGTTTGTCTTCGACCATATTTGCCTCCTTTTTCTGGAAACCGAATTAGGTTTTGAATTTCAAAACCAGAAAAAAATTTTCTACGAGACGCTGTCTCACACTATGCTAGGGGGAGTTTCCCCCTAGACCCCCACGACTACGCCCCCATGGATAGCATCAAACAATATTGAAAATATCCAACATTTTCTGCACGACAAGGAAATGGTGTTTGTGAGTATAGTTGAACAGAGTTTTGACCGGAAGTGGGAGAAACCAGGGACGCTGGTGGTGATGACTAGACTGACAACGATGCTGCTGAACCAAGTGTAACTGCCATGGACCTAGTGGGGTCTGTTGGGTGTGTATGCAAGTTTCTTTACGAGAAACGTGACCGACTGAGATTGGATTCGAAGGAGTTGAAAGGAAATATAATTCCTTTCATTGGTTTATCTCTCACCGACTAAGATATTCCTAGTCGAACTCGTAAATCTCCGAAGTTTTGTCACAACCTATATATATAAAGAGGACCAGTAGCCTACAGAATACACAACGTTTTACAGAGGCAGAAAATAAAAGAGAAGAAAGATTCTTAATCCATATTTTAGGGTTTACCCCTTTAGGGGGAAACCAAGCTATTTTCTTCTTCTGCTTCTTATATTCAATTTTATGGGTTTTAGTAAATCCATGTGTAACTAATTCCATTGATTAAGGATGAATTCAATGTTCTAAGTGTGAAGCTTTGTTAGTTATATAAAATCTTTTTGGAGTTTTTATCATCATTGTTTGTTTTCACAATATTTAGGGTTCATGAGTAATTATTAGATTGGTTTGGGATGCATACTAGATTGATTTGTTGATTGTTCTAAAGATAGTGAAAGTTGGGGGGATAAGTAATAGTTTCTTGACTATTTACACAAGTAGAAATCGTGAGACCTTGCAGAGGGATTCTGTGGAGCAATTGCGAGTGAAAACAACGTTAGCAAGTGGACCTTGATCTAAGAGTTTAACTACTAATATCAACCTAATAAATTCACAAAGATTAAAAACTTCGATTGGGTTACACCTTGATTGATCTACTACTTGGTGGTTTGGTTGGATGGAATCTGGTAGTCGAGAACTTCTGTATCCTGTGATAAAAGGAGTTTTGGAGATAACACTGATCTAGTTGTTATTCTACGGTTGGTTATGAATGATTCTAATGGAAGATAGATAAGTATACTAACTCAGTTATCACTTGGTAAAGACGAAGGATTCTTTGATCATCTCTTTCTTTTCTTATTTGTTTCTTTTTATTTACTTTAATCCATAATACAACCCCCCTTTTTGTCTTTTACTTTTATTTTGCTGATTCAAATAACCTATCAATTACACAGCTCTTTGTGGGAACGATCCTTACTACCGCTATATTGCTAGTTAATTAATGGGAAAAATATTAATTAATTTGTTGTGGTTACGACACGCATCAGCAGGTCACACTTAAGAGTATTAATATCTTTTTCCTTCAGAGATGGGGTCCTGGTGAATTCATCATTAAGACAATTTATCTCAAGATCTTTCACCTGAAGTGATGATTCAAGTTTTTGCAATGAAGCCTTTAGTTGGAGGTTTTATTGGTGAATTTATTCACACTTATTAAAGAAAACAACAATCTCAGTGTCACACTCAAACTCTGAATCAGAATTTGAGTAGGAAGAAGTTTCTGCTGTGAGAGCCGAAAATTCATCGAACACATTGGAAGAATCCAAGATATTGACAACCTGGGATGATTTTTCTTGTATTGAATCATCAGAAACATTAACCGGAGAAAAACCTTTCTCACAACTTTTGCTTCTTTTTACCAAATCCTTGATCTTTTGTGTAATCAGTGATTTATCAAAAGCAACATGGTTGGAACAACATCCATCAGCCCAAGACAAGTTAGAAGCTTTCCTTGTGTTGGTCACAGCATTGAACGCAGATGTTCTGACTGTATTCTGATCAAGATCAAATATTTTTAACTTTCCAACAAGAGTATTCTTGGAAAGTCTATCAAGTTTATTTCCTTCAACGATGACATGTTTCTTAGAATCGTATCAAGATGACAATAATTAGAGAATTTTCATCACAGTGTCTTTTTCAGGAATAGTCTTACCCAACGCAAGAGATGCATTAACAATTTCAGACACTTTGTGATTAAACTCATCAATTGAATCTTCATCTGTCGTACGAAGGTTTTCCCACTCAGAATTTAGGTTTTGAAGCCTAGTTTATTTTTCACAGGTATTCCCTTTAAATACGGTTTCTAAGATATCCCACGCATCTTTAGACCGAGTGCACATAGTCACATGGTTCTGAAGATTTGGGGTAACAACATGTATGATAGCATTTAAACCGTCAGAATTTTTCTTTGCAGCGAGAATCTCGTTAGGTTCATATCTACCAATATCCTTAGCAGTAGATACACCGTCTACTGTAACCATTGGAGGATCATAGCCATTAACAACATAAACCCATGTTTGAAAATCATGCGCTTGAAGAAAGGCACACATAGCAATTTTCCACCATGAGTAATTTGAGCCATCGAAGACTGGTGGTACGTTTATAGAGATAACTCCTCTGTCCATATAGTCAAATCGCTACAAACACAGACTTATGAGGTCTTAAACGTGTTTTCCTGCTCTGATACCAATTGAAAAAGCTGGGGTCTAACAACCACACCCAATATTTCGCTTAGCAATCTGTGTGGGAAAACTCCAATATAATTCCAAGGGAATCAACTAGACAGTCAGACTCAATCAATGGAAATATATCCAAGAGTTGTATCTCTCTTTCACAATGTAATCAGCAAATCAAACAGATAAAAATCTGTGAGCCTGATTATTATGTGAAACAACTTGAACGGTACCAAAGACCAATGTTCAAGTGTCAATCAATATAATCAACAACCAAAGGTTGGATTCTCTAATTGATTGAACTACGCACAACCTGCGATACTTCTATTATATAATAAAATATAATGTGGAAAAGAAATAACACATACACTAGAAATTTTGTTAACGAGGAAACCACAAATGCAGAAAAACCCCGGGACCTAGTCTAGATTTTAACACCACACTGTAATAAGCCGCTACAGACACTAGCCTACTCCAAGTTAACTTCGGACTGGAATGTAGTTGATCCCTAACCAATCTCACACTGATCAAGGCACAGTTGCACTCCTTATGTCTCTGAATTCCAGAAGGACTCTACGCACTTGATTCCCTTAGATGATCTAACCAACAACTAAGAGTTGCTACGACCCAAAGTTGAAGACTTGATAAACAAATCTGTCTCACACAGAAAAGTCTATTGTATAGATAATTTTGTCTTCCACAAATAAACATATGAGTTTTGTTCCGTCTTTTGATAAATCAAGGTGAACATGAACCAATTGATATACCAGACTTATATTCCCGAAGAACAGCCTAGAAATATCAATCACCTCATAATAATCTTAATTTTATGGTAGCGAAACAAGATATTGTGGAATCACAAACGATGAGACGAAGATGTTTGTGACTACTTTTTATCTTGCCTATCGGAGATTAAATCTCGAGCCAATCTTAGAAATGATAGTACTCAATACGATAGAAAATGCAAGATCAGTTAACGCAACTACAGAGAAAATAGTTGGGTCTGGCTTCACAATCCCAATGAAGTCTTTAAGTTTTTAACCTACAGGGTTTCGTGAAAAACCTAAGGTTAAAGGAGAATCGACTCTAGTCGCAACTTGTATCACACAGGAAGTGTGGGTATTAGGTTTCCCAGTTGCTAGAGTTCTCCTTTATATAGATTTCAAATCAGGGTTTGCATTCTAAGTTACCTTGGTAACAAAGCATTCAATATTCACCGTTAGATGAAAACCTGACTAGACTCAAGATAATATCTTTCAACCGTTAGATCGAACTTAGCTTGTTACACACAAATGAAATGTACCTTCATTTAGATATGAGTAACCGTATCTAAACGTGTACACCTTGTTGGCTCAACAATAGTTAACCGAAGTTAGCCATATGAACACTTTCATATCAACCTTATTCATCTTAACCATGACTAGTTTAAATGATTCAAATGAAACTAGTTCTAGAGTTTGTCAATTGTTTATATTATCATAGAAGTATACAAGACACAATTGAAGCAAAATCGATTTTGATTCACTCAAATCAAGTCATGAACATTATAGCCACGGTTTGCAAAAGATTGCATTCCTTATTATAAATGTATTAGTTCATGAACAAACCGATTTTAGAACATCATTCACTTAGGTACGCATACCTAAATGGCCGGACTAAGTTTGGGTTTCGCCAGTACGCGAACTGGTACGCATACCATCCAAACTCAGCAGAAATTCCCAGACCTGAACCTTACGCCAGTACGCGTACCGGTTTTCATACCAGGTTCCCGGACTTTCTCAAAACCAAGTACGCATACGGGTATGCATACCATGGTTCCCGGACATGGATTACATATATGCAAGTACGCATTCTATGCTTAAATCCAATTGTTATAAACTCTCATTTCAACCATTAAAATATTCTTGGAAGACGGGAATAGTTGTCTCACACAAACTATTAGCTTCAAAGCAATTTTCAAGTGATTGAATGATCAATACGAAACATTCCCAGCCTACATCAAATGACTGTCTCACACAAATCATGTAAGATCTTTCCAGACGATTTTCACATGATCATCTTTTGACTTTCGTCAAGAATATAAGATGAACTTGATTAAAGGAAAGCTTACCAAAACATATTTCGAGAAATGTAAGCGAGTTAAACTCAACTCGAAATATCAAATGTGTATAATCGAAGTCTATATAGCTATATGACTTTCGTCTCAAATAGGAGATAGAGTAGATAGACTTTTGAGTGATAAATGAGTTCAAGTCTCCACATACCTTTTGTTGATGAAGCTCCACAAGCTCTCCTTAGTAATTCTTCGTCTTCAATCGATGAACGCGGTGAAATCTAATGCTCAAATACACTTTCTATCCTAAGCTGAGACTTAGCTATAAGTAGACTAGAAATCAAGACTTATAGTTTTGGCAACTGAACTTGACAACAAGCTTGAGATAGCAACGCTTGCGAGTTCGACCGAGCAGTGCTCTAACATTTGTCATCTTGGCAAGCAATAATATCTTCTAAATTTCATCAAATAATGTGTCTACTTGGTGGAACCATAATGTAATTGTGGGAATTAAACTTGGGTCGGGATTCTGTAACAAAAGTATTTGACAAAACATTTTGACAAATCCTGATAACCACTAGATATTGTATATCCGACGATCCAAATCATAGATGATGTGGCATGCTAACCAACGCTATTACTCGTTTGGCTTAGACTAATTCACCGGCTGCTTAAAAAGTAAAGCAGAACATCCTTCTTCATCCATGACTAGGTTACATGGTTGCTCGAATGGAGGGAACATTTTCCGTCCTTTTCCCTCCATTAACATTACTGGTTTCTTTTGATTCTTAAATTAACCAAGCCGCAAAATAAGATCATGGATTTAATCCGTAACGCAGAGATGGATAGTCCTGAACTATTGTTCTTATGGTCTGATTATCAACCAACAAAAGACAAAAGACTTGACGTCTTTACCTTTTTTTTTTCTTTTTCTGGAATTGATAATCTTACATTAGGACTAGTGGGCAGATTTCAAATACATAAGAACTTTGATTCGTGAATAACTTAATTAGTCAGCAATAATATCGGATCGTGCTTCTTCACGTTTTCTCTTCGTTCAACTTAACCAGTTGGGGTTTGATTTTCTTGGGATCAAAAGCAAACCTCTTGATTATTTTTGAATCTATTTTTTTTCATGATTTGTTTCTTCTGAAATTGAATTAGAAAAATAGATATAGAAGACTATGATGATTTATTGGTTTCCTTTTGAAGGAAGAGCCATGATGATATATAGTCGTGCACCGAAACTGATAAACGATTCCCGGTAACTTATCTCAAGTTTTTTTATTAGAAAAAAAAAATAACTTAATTAGTCTAATCCAAACAAGCCATAAAATTATTTCCACTGCTACGTCATTCATTTTTTGAACAGTTAGATACTACCTCCGTTCCTAATTAAATGATCTAATTAAAATTTACTAGTAAATTTAGAAATGATTTATCTCGCAAACCATACAACGGAATTTTCGTAAACTTTGTATCATTGGAAAACATTTTGAAACACCTACCTAATAAATATAAATATGGCTATCAAATTTTACATATTTTTTATAATAATACTAATCTATTACTCCACTTATTTATGGTATAGGTCATCTAATTAGGGACGGAGGGAGTATATAAAATCCAGTGGTTACCAGAATTTGTCAAAAAGTTTTGTCAAAACCTTTTGTTACAAGATCTTGACCCATTAAACTTTGGTCGGGAAAGAAATATCCATGTTTGAGATTTGTCTTTTGGGTAGCACATGTGCAGCCCGCGTACCGTGAAATAAGTTCGTGTAGATCTAGTTGCTGAACTAGGAACCGGTTCACAAATTGACCAGGGTCTCATATAAAATAAGAAGGATAGTTTCTTGTTTCTATCATTTCTTCTTCCCCACTTCTTTTTTTTTACGCAAAAGGGCTGTATTAATTAAAAATATCATATTACCACAAAGAAGTGGTAAAACTGATAGACAACAAAGAAGCTACCAAGTAGCATTACAAGACAGGAAAAGCCTGTCAAAACCAAGAGGAAAGCAACAAAGAAACTAAAATTGCAGGACTAATGGCTTCCTAACAAAACATTCAAATTATGAAGCATTGTATTTAGAGTAAACCCAGCAAAAGTATTGGTGCCAATAGACCAATTATAAAGCAAAACTTTTACTTCTTGAAGGATCTGATCAGAATTCTTGAATTTGCCCCTAAAAATCCTATTATTGCGCTCATTCCATACAGTCCACCAAATGGCAGAAGGAATCAAGCCCCATAACCTTTGTTTCAAAGAATTACCTTTCTTACTGCTCCATTCCCATATATTAGCTTTGACATCTTCTCTGAAAACCCACACTAAATTAAAGTTGTTGAAAAAGAAATGCCACAGCTTCATAGTCTCTTCACAATGCAGAAACAAATGTGTATTAGATTCAGCAGCTTTCCTACATAAGATACAACCGTTGATGACAATCCTATTCCTCAAAGTATCCAAAGTTGGAGCAGAATTATAACACAGGCACCAAGTGAAAAAAGACACTTTTTGAGGAATTCTTGAATTCCAAATATTCATATGAGGGAACCTAATAAAACCTTCTTCTTCAATAGCATTATAGCAAGATTTGATAGAGAAAGTGTTACCATGCCTCCAAGTAAGAGAGTCTTCACCAGAATTAGTTAACACAGGATTATTGATGAGTTGAAGTAGCTCTGTTACCAAAATCACTTCATTATCATTTAGAGTCCTTGAAAAATTGAAATTCCAGGCTAGGATAGCATCAGTAAAACTAACCATGTCTCTTATTGAAGCATTCTTATTCCTAGAAAGCTTGAAGAGAGCAGGAAACAAATCAGCTAAATTGAGATCCCCTACTTTTCTTCCTCACTGTTCGAGAACTAGAGAAAGAAAAACCGAAAGTTTCCATAACCCTCATCACCATCAAGATCATTTCTTGATGAAATTTGATCTTTTGATATCGTTGAACTCCTTGTAATTTTTTATCCAACGGGTGATCACTATTTTTTCACTATTTTTGTAGTTCAGGATCTTCACCATTCTCAACAGTTCGGGTATCCGGTAAGTAAACTTACTTTTTCTTGGTGTTTGTTTTGATTCTAATCATGTTTGAAAGAAAAAGAACTATTCATGGAGAAAGTTATAGTAGAAGAAACACTAGTAGAAATGATGAGCATGATAATGAACAATATTTTGATGCTAGTCTTCAAACTCGTTTTGTTAACGAGAATGCTTATATCGTTTATATTGAATATCGTAAGTGACAAATTATCATGGAAAAAAATATATGAAGCATCAGTTTTTAATGTTCATAACCTTGTTGGGTTTATGAACTCTCATAAATGGGGCCTCATTCACTGCGGTATGGCTACTGCATATTCCGAAATGGCATGTCAATTCGATGCAATTGCATGGTGCAGATATTCATAACTGCACGTTCAAGACCATTTTTAAGAACAAGACTTTTGTTGTAACTCGTGGTGTGATTGTTGAATTACTGGACTTGCGATATAATGGTAATCTTGAGGTTCCTCAACCTGAAAGGCTGAGACCCTCTCAAGATGAAGTGTACAATCTTCTTACGAGAAAAGTTGTTCCTTGTAAAGATAGTAAACTTTCGGTCAATGACGTTGATTTATGTATAAAGGTTGTTGGCAAGCTAGTCGTTGCAAATCTCATGCCAAGCACCATCCATAAGAATTTATGGACAAGAGAAGTTGCTGAGTTAGTCTACTATCTTGTTCAAGGAAGAAAAATTAATTTTTTTGACTCATTATCCGTCAAATGATCAGTTTCAGTAAGGTAAGGAAATCTACTGGTTTTCTATATCTTGTTACTAGAATCTTCAGTCATTTTGGGATTCTCCCTTTGGGTCATGCACTGGAAGTCCAAAGCGACTTGGCATGGCCAACATCTAAAAGATGAAGAGAAACATCTACGAAGAATTATATTAGGAGAGTTATATATGGGCTCGAGACTGTTGGGTTGAGACCCATCTTCACAGTCTCGAGATTGAGACCCATCTTCACAGTCTCCAGATTGAGACCCATCTTCAAAGTCCAATGCTTAAACTGTTATGGACAGTCCATTGTAAGGTCGAACTCTAGGGTCTAAAACTAGGGTTGTGTATCTTGTATAAGAGGCAGATTGAATGAATGAAAGACGTAAGAACTATTTTGATATATGTGTTTTACAAAATCTAACATGGCATCACGAGCCAGAGTTGATTAACACGAATAAGAAAACCCTAGAACAGTAAACATGGCGGATGATGCAGAATCATCTAAAAGAGGAAAAGAGGTAGAAAACAATATGCAAAAGAAGAAACCAGAATATCATCTGGGATCAAGTGATGGACCAGGGATTATCATCACACCTATTGTATTAAAGGAAGCAAACTATGATGAATGGGCTAGAGCAGTGAGAAGATCATTGATAGCCAAACGGAAATTTGGTTTTGTTGATGGAACTGTCAAAGAACCAACAGAACCTGAGGAGTTAGAGGAGTGGATTGCAGTGCATTCAATGCTGGTTTCTTGGATCAGCAATACATTGGAGACAAATATTAGATCAACGTTGGGGGATTATGATGATTCGAGCATGTTATGGACGCACTTGAAGAGGAGATTTTGTGTTGTAAGTGGAACTCGGATCTGCCAGTTGAAAGCTGCCTTAAGCGAATGCAAACAGAAGAAGACTGAGGAGGTTGCAGTGTACTATGGGAGATTGAACAAGATATGGGATGAGATGGTGACGTACATGAAGATACCAAAGTGTAGTTGTGGCCTGTGCACGTGTAACATTGCAACACAGGTTAGTACGTTGAGAGAAGAAGATTTCTTACACTATTTTTTGATTGGATTGGATACCATGTATAGCTCCCTGCGTGAACAATTACTGGCAAGAGAACCACTGCCATCTATAGATGTGGCTTATCAAGCTGTGGTTAATTCAGAACGTCTAAAATTGGGGGAAGGAGTTGTGACGTCTCAGACACAGGACAATGTTATGGCGTTCAAAGTTCAGTCAGACCAGCGTCCATACAATAATATGTATGATCCTAACAAATTTTGCAAGCATTGTAGCCGAGAAGGGCACTCACAGGAAGTGTGTTTTCAGCTGATTGGATACCCGGAATGGTGGGGTGACAAACAAAGAGGTGGAAGAGGATATGGTCGAGGAGGACGAACTGGTGGTAGAGCTACTGGTAGAGGACGTGCTGGTGCAGGTTTTGTGAACAGAAGAGGAGGTAGAGGACAAGACAATATACGTGCGCATAATTTGAACATCTCGGCAGCAACAGCATCATCTCATCATGCCACTGGATCTTCAGGAGATGCATCAGGACTGACAGGCGTGACTGCAAGTCAAGTTCAGCAGGTTCTTGAATATTTAAATTCAAGAAAAATCAGTTCCCAGCTCCAAGGTAAGACAAATCAAACATCCTGGATTATAGACACAGGAGCTACAAATCATGTCACGTGTAAAAGAGATGATATGATAAATGTGAAAGATATTAGAGCATGTTCGGTGGGACTGCCAGACGGAAAATATGCTCACTCTGAGAAAATAGGAACAATTATTCTTCCTGGTGGTTTGAGATTGGACAATGTGCTTTATGTGCCACAGATAACTTGTAACTTGATTTCTGTTACACAACTCATTGATGAGGTAGTATGTAATGTTCAATGTACTAACAATTTATGTCTTATACAGGACCGGTTGACGAGGAAGGTGATTGGAGTGGGTGAGCGACGAGGTGGACTATATATGTTCTGTGGTGTGCCTCCAGTTAAAGTGCTTACGGTGAATGAGGATACGTATGAGCTGTGGCATCAGTGATTGGGACATCCATCAGAGAAAGTGCTACAACGGTTACCAGGTCTGGGTAGAGTATTGAAGAAAAATAATGATGCGTGTGATGTTTGTCCACGTGCAAAACATCGTAGAAGTAGTTTTGCTAGTAGTTTGAGCAAATCCAGTTGTAGTTTTGATTTGGTTCATATAGATTTGTGGGGTCCTTATAAGACGTGCTCGTCGTCTGGAGCACAATATTTTCTGACAATAGTAGATGATTTTTCAAGAGGTGTGTGGATTTATTTAATTCAAAGCAAAACTGAGGTTGCAACGATATTTCTTAACTTTATTGCGCTTGTGAAACGTCAATTTGGTAAAGAAATCAAAATTGTTAGAAGTGATAATGGAACTGAATTTAATGCATTACGTGGCTATTTTAAAACTAATGGAATAGTTTTTGAGACATCCTGTGTAGGAACACCTCAACAAAATGGAAGAGTTGAGAGAAAACATCAGCACATAATGAATGTGGCAAGAGCTTTGAGGTTTCAAGCAAATTTACCGATCAGATTTTGGGGAGAATGTGCTTTGACAGCAGCGTATTTGATTAATCGAACGCCTACACCGGTTCTAGATAACAAAACTCCATATGAAGTTCTATTTGGGAAACCGGCACCATATAGTCAGTTGAAAGTATTTGGTTGCTTGTGTTATGCACATGATCAAAGTAGTAAAGGGGATAAGTTTGCAAGTCGAGGAAGAAGGTGCGTCTTTCTGGGTTATCCTTTTGGGAAGAAGGCATGGCAAGTATATGACTTAGACAAAAGACAATTTTTAGTTTCAAGGGATGTAGAGTTTCATGAACATCAGTTTCCTTACATATCTAGGGTACCTGATCAGTCAACTGAGATAGTTCAGGCTAATAATGACGTGTGTTGGAGTGATGATGAAGAAATAGTGCATCAAGAGAACCCAGAAGATATTACTGAGAACCCAACTTACATTACTGAGGACCCGGAAGACAGTACTGCGAACCCAGAATATGTTACTGGGAACCAGGAAGGTATTACTGCGAACCCAGAAAACATTACTGGGAACCCGGAAGACATTACTGAGAACCTGGACGATGATACTGAGAACCCAGAATATATTACTGAGAACCCTGTGGTCTCGAAGGAAGTGACGGAAGCTAGTATGGGTAAAGGAATGAGACAGAAGATTCCGTCTAGTCGGCTCAAAGGTTTTGTAACGCACACTGTACGACAAAATAGTCCATCCCATGCTCACTCTCCACAATCATCATCCTCAGGTACGCCGTATCCTTTGACGTATTATGTTAGTTGTGATAAATTCTCTACAGTTCATAAAAAGTTTCTTGCAGCAATTACTGCTGGGTCTGCGCCTAAAAATTTCAAAGAAGCCATGAAGCATCCAGGATGGCGTAAGGCAATGGCAGAAGAAATACGAGCTTTGAAAGAACAAGGAACATGGGAATTAGAAGAATTACCGCCGGGAAAGAAAGCTCTTGGTAGTAAATGGATTTACACAAAGAAGTATGATGAGAATGGACAGTTGGTGCGGCTCAAAGCTAGACTGGTGATCTTTGGGAATCATCAAGTAGAAGGGTTGGATTACAATGAGACATTTGCACCAGTGGCGAAAATGACGACAGTGCGAACTTTCCTAGCTGTGGCAGCAATTAAGAATTGGGAAGTGCATCAGATGGATGTACATAATGCATTTCTTCATGGAGACTTGGAAGAAGAAGTGTATATGAAAATACCACCTGGATTTTCTCAAGGTAAGTCTAATATGGTGTGTAGGATGAAAAAATCTTTATATGGTTTAAAGCAGGCTCCTCGATGTTGGTTTGCAAAATTGTCTGCAGCTTTGAAGAATTATGGGTTTCGGCAATCATATTCCGATTATTCTCTTTTTACCATGACTAAGGGAAAAACCCAACTTAATGTTTTGGTATATGTGGATGATTTGATTGTTGCGGGTAATGATTTAGTTGCGCTTGATCAATTCAAACTTTACTTGGGACAATGTTTCAAGATGAAAGATTTGGGAAAGTTGAAGTATATTCTGGGTTTGGAGGTGGCACGAAGTGCACAAGGTTTTTATATGTGTCAACGCAAATATGTGTTGGATATCATCATGGAGGCAGGTTTATTAGGTGCAAAACCTGCAGAATTTCCAATGGAAACTAATCATCGTCTTTCTTTGGACAAAGGAGATTTGTTCACGGATGTGGAAAAATATCGAAGACTAATTGGGCGTTTAATCTATTTGTCCGTGACTAGGCCAGACCTAGCATATTCTGTTCATATTTTGTCTCAATTCATGCAACTGCCGAGAATAGCACATTGGGAAGCGGCTCTTCGTGTGGTTCGATATTTGAAGAAGAATCCTGGGCAGGGAATTCTGTTGCGCTCTGATAGTGGTCTTGATTTGAAAGGATGGTGTGACTCAGATTGGGCTGGTTGTCCCTTAACTAGACGCTCGTTGACGGGTTGGTTTGTTCTTCTTGGGTATTCTCCAATATCCTGGAAAACTAAGAAGCAACATACTGTTTCTCGTTCGTCAGCTGAAGCGGAATATAGATCTATGGCGGCGGCGACGTGTGAATTAAAATGGCTGAAAAAATTACTGGGTGATTTGGGAGTTCATCATCCACATGGAATGCGACTTCTCTGTGATAGTCAATCGGCGTTGTATACTGCTCAGAATCCAGTTTTTCATGAACGAACAAAGCATATTGAAGTTGATTGTCATCTGGTTAGAGATGTTATCATGCAGAAGCTTATTACGCCTTCTTACACTCCTACAACAGTGCAATTGGCGGATATTTTTACTAAATCTTTAGGGAAAGATCAGTTTCAGTTTCTTATTTCCAATATGGGCATGTGTGATCTCCATGCTCCGTCTTGAGGGAGGGTATTAGGAGAGTTATATATGGGCTCGAGACTGTTGGGTTGAGACCCATCTTCACAGTCTCGAGATTGAGACCCATCTTCACAGTCTCCAGATTGAGACCCATCTTCAAAGTCCAATGCTTAAACTGTTATGGACAGTCCATTGTAAGGTCGAACTCTAGGGTCTAAAACTAGGGTTGTGTATCTTGTATAAGAGGCAGATTGAATGAATGAAAGACGTAAGAAATATTTTGATATATGTGTTTTACAAAATCTAACAAATTACGTGTCTGGAGGAACAAGTCAACTATGTTGTAACTATACATCCTGATCTTGCATAAGGGTGATGGGTTTTCAAAGTTGTAGTAATTGTTCGTTCAAGACTTGTAAAAGCAATAGATTCTAGACTTAATTTTAATACTAAAAAAATAAAGAAAACTTAATTCAAAATTGATTTCAAGATTTAGAAATGGACCAAGGCTCCGGATTCCATTATTACTTCAAGTTAATTGGTTTACAATAATATTTCAGAAATTATTATTAAGCTCTTTTCTCATTAATTCACTTATTAATCTATAAGGTGTCCAAATATTGAATTGTAATCCCTAAGCATGAATTAATAAAGAATTAATTCTAAGCATAATACATCAAATTGATTCACAACTAATTAAGAAAACCATTTTTATCTTTTTGTTGATCCATGCGAATTAAATAAAATAAATAATTAAAGAAATTGTAAAAAGAAATTACCAATCAAGCATGAGTGAATAGTTTCCTCCATTGCCTCAGTCACCGGGTATTTAGCCTCTCATCAAGTTGGAAACACGCTCAAAAATTGATTTCATTGCTCAAAGTGTCTACAAATGATGAAAATGGGAGAAAATGATTATAAACGGGTTTGTAACAATTATTTTTGTTACAAACCGAACTGTTACAAAGAACGATAAATGTTTACTGTCACTGACATTGTAGCATATACGACTGTTGCTTGTGCGTCTTATGTTCTTCGTGTTCTTGGTGCAGCAGCAGCTGAAGAATTTTCTGTAACTTGATTTTCTCGCTCTGTTGATGCTCTGTACCTCTCCCAAATTACGTGTGATGAGTTGAACCAATGTTAGAAAGATATTGTGCCAGATGGAAAGCGGACTAACAAAGCAACCAATATGCATCTCTCTTCGACTCTCTCATAGTGCTCAGTAGAAACAACGTCTTCTTCGGCTTCAACTGTTGATGATAAACTCTCGAACCTCGTAGAACCTTGAAAATTAACTGTTCTCTTCGATTTCTTGCTTGAAACTTCCTTATAGATTTCTACTTCCCTATGGCCTTATTGAACAAAAAGGTAACTACAAAATTTAAACTTTTTGATGATTTTTTTTACATTTTTTTTTCTTCTTATTTTTTCATTTTTTTTTTGGAAACAGAGTAATAACAAGACAAAAAATTTACATGGCCATGAAAGAAGGACTTTAGCACTTGGATCTTCGCAACTTGTAATGTCTTGCTATCATGAACTTCAACAACTTATATCATTTAATTTTCTTTGCTCTTATAACTTCTTGTAACTAAGTCTTAAACTTTGATTTTGAATTCGGATTTTCTATTTGTTGCTTTTAAACCTTAAACGTCTTCAACTTTCTTCATAGATTTTGATGTCGCTCCGTTTGTTAATGATGATAAGTTTCTTGTGACAACCCGGATTTTCGGACTTCCAGCGGACACGGATTCGACCTTGTGGGTCGGGTCCGATCCAGCTAGCAAGTCCAAATTTCCGGACCGCCACTCATGTAGGACCATATTTTCCGTTCCAAAACATTTTAATAAAATACAAAAATCAACTCAAATGAAATTTATAAAATGAAATAAAATATTACGTTTAAAATTACAAAACTGTAAAATTATAATTACAAAATCAAAGTAAATTAAAACAAACCAACACTCTGGTTTAATTCAAAATGCGCAAAGCCCAAATCCCCATGATAATAATAATTTCTTTTACGGCTAGTTTTTCTTCATTCTCTGTGAAAAGGGAGTAAAAATGGGTGAGCAAACCACAGCCCAGTAGGAAGTTTCAAAAATAATAGAGTGCATCGATAATCAAACACACGCAAACGATACGATAATTAAAACCATGCATAAAAATTCGCAATAATACTTACACTATTCTCAGCCACAAATAATCAACATTATCTTACTCACAATAATACTTATACTATTCCCAGCCACAAATAATTAACATTCTCTTACTCAAAACTTCAATCTAAAATTCTAGATTCTTAATCTAATTGTCAGAATTATTCCAGTGACAAACCATATTATTCCCCGAACAGTCTTCCCAGGATAGCCACCAATGGTGGGATGCCATAAAGACCTGACATTTCGGCAGCAGCCGTAAAATGTGTGTCTATAATTTATTTCTAATTAATACACTCAACAACATAAAAATCAAACCACATCCATAATCCTTAGTGTTTATAGGAACGGACAAAAATGCATTTGTATTCCAAAACCACATAAAAGCAATTGGGACCGTTGAGCTTCCTCTATTTTGTTTTATTATGAGCTAAACCAAATACCACCAGAACATTGGATGCACGTAAACACAGATGCAGAGAGATGAGGCTAGTGGGCAGAAAACTGAGTTGGCACTTGGTTGATTAGATATAAATTTTCTTTTAGATCATCCAGTAAAAATAAAAAGGATAATAAAACATGAACAAAGTTTTAAGTGTCTTTGAGTTCTCACATCAGTGTTTAGTTTTATAAAGAAAAATGGAAGAAACAGTATTGTATAGTCAATAGTGCGTATATAAATCAAAGGTAGACTAAAATGAGGCCTTGTCAAATAATACATTAATAATTGAGTAATTAAAGAAGTGAAAACAAAATGGGTTCATGTAGATCCTGACATTTTGGTTAAAGAGAAAATACTTGAAGGAAAATAGGTAAGTGGGTCACACTTTAGGGTATCAAAACATTTTTGTCAATTCTTCCAAAACTCATAATGGACTTCAGATGATAACGAAATCAATGTTTGGTCCTTCTTTTTTTTTTTTTTAATAATCAAGGTACATGAAGTAAGTTAAATCCAAATGCCAAGACACATTTAAAAATGAATGATCACAAATGCTCGTGGACGTATGCCAAATCTCTGATGGCTAAAAAAAATCATAGATAACCAAGGTGGGGGAGATATAGCACCCGCAAAGTGACACAAAGGAAACGAGTTGCAAAGTCCGCCATTGCGGCAATAAAACGTCTTGTTCGTCAACCTTAAAACTTCATTTGAGATCCGAAGTGGTGGATGTTAAACCGAACAACAAGGATCAAATAATTAATTGACCGAGTGGTATAAAACAAGGCTTCCACGATTTTCAAGAAGGAATTAACGACATAAATATACAACGATAGAGATGATTACAGAGATGATTAAGAAGACATAATTATATGCATATTACACGCACCAAAAATTCAATAATGTCAAAAATAGATTTTATTTAAGTATTATGTAGAAACCCCTACCTTACATAGCAATTCACAAATCTTGTTGTAAGTACAAACACCGATGTTTTTTTTTTCTTGTATAAATAAAACTACGAGAAGAAGGTACTCTTATTGTTGTCTGAAAAGAAAAATCAAAGAGAGAGAAAGATGAAAGTGATGTGTAACTTTTGTTTTGTTTACGTTTTGTTATAGTTAACGTTCATTAAAACATTTAGACAATAAAACTCATAATGTCAACATTTTCATTTATCTTAGGCAACATTTTTAACCAAACAAACACATACATGCAAATAAAAGCTATTGATTTAAATTTTAATTCCTGATTTAAAGTTTATATCTTATAATAATGTGGCAATCCATGCATGTTATTCATTAATTCAAACTTAATAAAAGAAATAAAGAAACTTGTTTAATACGTATGAGTGAAATAATTCTTTACTTCCTAACACAAAAATTTTCCTTAAAATTGTTATTAATGATGTTCCTATTTTTATCCAAATATATCTTTCGTACATCTAAACATAATTTCACATTTATATATCACAGGAAATCCTTTTAATTTTGCTAACATTAATTAGACACGTAAATAAGAAAAAATTCCTCTAATTTTGTATTATCATGTGCATGCATTAGTATTAATCAATCAATTTACTAATTTATCTTAGATGCAAATATATATTCTTAACTTACCATATGCACACAATTTTTCATAAGAGATAAATAGCAAAATTTCCAAAATAGATCAAATCTTCCATTTTCATTTCTCTTATGTATTTAAAATTCATGTTATAATTAGTTAGATAAAAAAATAATAAATTATTTTACTAACATTAAAAAAAATATCTAACTTAATTACACATAACTACCAAACATGCACCAATTGTTGTCATAATCAATAAATTAATCAAAATAAAATGATGATTTATATTTTGAAGATATACATCATAGTCAAAACATTTATTATTTAATTTATTTATTTTTCGCAACCATAAGCATGCTCATAACTAAATATTTATTCTTTACAAATTAAGCTTTAGATTAAAATCCGAATGAGTAATATGGATAGGGTTTTAAACGCGAAAATCATGTTAAGAAAATTACGGGATTTTACACTATTAACCCCCTAAAAAGAATTTTGTCCCGAAATTCAAAACAAAAAATACAGGGTGTTACACTATTAACTCTTTAAAAAGAATTTCGTCCCGAAATTCAAAACCAAGAAAAATACCAGGTGTTACACTACTAACACCTTAAAAAAGGAATTTTGTCCCGAAATTCAAAACCAAAAAAAATACCAGGTGTTACATTTCTACTGAGAGAGAGAGAGTCGTAATCCAGTAACTAAGACTACATTGTGAGGTTGCTTTGTCTTTCTGGCATTTCCTTCTGATCGAATTATGTTTCTATCATGGATGGTTAGGTCCATCACGATTACCCTCTAAAAGGTACATGTTCTCTCCTGATTGTCAATGATCTCTAATGTCTCACTAGAATGTTATCCCTAACAATTCTAATTTCTATCTTTTCGGTGAGAAACAGTATGTAAACTTAGCTAACCGGATACTATGCGACGCTAGAAGTTTCAAAAATGCAACTAACTAAAAGTTCTTCCCCACCCCCAAACTTAAATCTAACATTGTCCTCAATGTTTCTAATGAAAAAGCAATACCAAAAAGTAAAGTAACACGAGGAATCAGTAAACAGAGAAGTCGGAAAGATAGTACCTGGGTGAAGAGAGAAATCAAAAACTAATATACTACATACAATCACCTCGATGGTCAATCAAGGGTAAGCATGGTCCTCCAGAGGGACCTCCTCAACATCGCCTGTAGGAAAGGGCTCTAAAAAGGGTTTCAATCTCTGATCGTTAACATTCTAAGAACTACTACCATCCGGTGTCTCGATCTCAACAGCTCCATGAGGAAAAATAGTACGAACCACAAAAGGACTGGTCCACCGAGAGCGTAACTTCCCAGGGAATAGATGCAAATGAGTATCATACAGAAGAACTTTTTGACCTGGAGAAAATGATTTTTTTAAAATATTTCTATCATGCACAAGTTTCATTTTGTTCTTACACTCCTTAGCACTATCGTAAGCATCTCTACGAATCTCTTCCAACTCATTGAGCTGGAGTTTCCTATGGGCTCCTGCCTTGTCAAGTGAAAACTTTAGCTGCTTAACAACCCAATATGCTCTATGTTCTAACTCAATAGGTAAGTGACATTCCTTGCCATACACAAGTCGATAAGGTGACATTCCAATGGGGGTATTAAATGCAGTACTGTAGGATCAGAATCTCGCAACGACAATATCTTAGCGAAATTATCAACAACACAACACAACAGCGTCGCAGAATAATTTCAGAAATGATATAATAAACGACGTCAGCTAAAATCATGAGAAAGATATGATGGTCCTGCGAAAATTAGAGATTTGCGAGATTAACATTTGTAAGGTTGCGAGAATGTCGCAAGCCATTCCGAAAATAAAGGACAGATTAGCTGTCATCCACTATGTATTTCCCTATAAATAGTCCGTTCAGTTGTAAAGGGGAGAGATCTTTTTTTGGTAAGAACACAGTAAATAAGAGAGAAAGTCTAGAGCAGAGGTCATTCTTGATTCCTTTATCTTTTCTTGTAAGAAATTCAAAGATTGATCAATAAAATTAAGAGTGTAAACTAAAAATGAGTTGAGTAATGAAATCATATGAGGGGTGTAGTGTAGGATTTCCTGCAACTACATAATGGCGCTAGAAACAGGGAGTATTGAAGATTATTCTAGAAAAAATTGAAGATTAATATTGAGATTTGTGAAGATTTAGAGTGATTGATTAAGAATTTTCATAATTTCTTGCAATATTGTTAACATTGAAGAAATGGCTAGAAGAAGAAATACATCCGAACAACCGACTACTGTTAGAAGAAGCAAGAGAATTGCTGGAGAGAAAGAAGTGAAATGGGAGAATCTACTAGAATGAGAAGTAATAGAAAAATCAAATTCAACCACCAATTCAACAAACACTAGTACAAGGGAGGAATACAGATTATGATAGGGTGAGTATACACACTTGGCAATCAAATTCGGCAGAAGAAGTAGAAGAAGAGCAACAAACAGAAACCATAGACAGGTAGAGAGAAATCAAGAAGCAGATGAAGGAATAATTCATGGAGATGAGGAAATTGGAGCGTTAGAAACGTTGAGACGAAGAATACATGAAGAAAGAAGAGCTGAGGCAGAAGAACGTGCAAATCTAACAAGGCAAAATCACGAATTGAGGATGAAAAAGAGACTACAGATAGAAGATCGAGAAGTATTACAAAATCATATTCAAGATCGACTAGAAGAGAAATGAGGCGAAACTCACCCACAATCAATGCTGGAAACAATATTCAAGAAGAAATATCAAATCCTAATGAAGAATATCGCGAAAATAGAGAAAGAGCTGATGATCGTTACGTTCCACAAAATGAAACTTTTGATGATGGGCAAAATGGTGAAATCAAGAGAACGGACAACGTCAGGGACGAAATGACCAAGATGGCGAAGGAAATCGAGAGGAAGGAAGAAGAATTTTACATGAAAGAGAAACTCAAAGAAATCAACAGACGATTGAAGAAGAAATTGAAAGACATTATGCTGAACAAGCACGTTTAATTGCGAACGTGAAAGATTGAGAGCGGAAATGGAAGAACAAGAGCTTCAGGAGACAATTCGCCAGAACAATCACGACAATCGAGAAAGAAGGCGTACACAAAACCGGAATAACGGTAATCAATGAAGAGTATGATAGAATAAGAGGATGGCTGAAAGACAGCGAATGGAATTATAAGAAATGAACAAAATCATGAAGGGGAAAATGAAGACATATCATTGCGAATTCAAGATAGAGATGAAGAAGAATCGCAGAAGAAGACGAGATGAGGATAATGAAAAGAAATGCAAAATTTCGCGAGAGAAGAAAGACATGAACGCAGAAGAAGAGAGGCGAAATTAAAAAGACCAATGGATCAAAATTCAGGTGTAAATAAACAAATCTTGAAAGAATTAGAAGAAATGAGAGGAATGCTAAATAATAGAGGAGAAGTAGGCAGAAGACAATTGGATGAAGCAATAGAAGAAGCTGCGAAAACTCCATTTACAAGGGAAGTACAATTAGGAGGAATACCACCGAAATGCAATTTGCCCGCATTAACCAGCATTTTTGATGGAACAACTTGTGCAATTCAACACATTAAAGCCTATGTGAGGTGCATGTTGCAATGGGAAAATCATGATGCGTATTGTGCAAATATTTCGCATCCAGCTTAACAGGAGAGGCGTTAAAATGGTTTGAAGGTCTACCAAAGAATACAATAACATCCTTCAATCATTTGCAGACTACATTCCTAGGGGCATATATAAGTAATAATTCTTCGCGACCTGGTATAGAAGATGTGTTTGGATTAAAACAAGGATTGGCGAAAGTTTGAAACACCTGACTAAAAGATGGAGAACTATGTGTAGCGAAATGGCTGGCCGTGTAGATGAGAGATATCTTATATTATCATTTATCAATGCTATGTTTGCAACAAACCTATTGTATGTCCAAATTTTCAGAGTCAAGAATACGATCACAATGACTGAATTGCGAGAACTTCAAGAAGAATACATTGCTCTAGAGGAAAGGCAAAATGAAATGGAATCATATCCAGTTGCGAACACCAACTCACAAACAGCGAATGCAAGCTTATTACCCAAGCTAATAAACACAGTAGCGAATACTTCGCAAGTACAACAAGAGAAGGTGACGGGTAACAATCAACAGAAACTGTGGCTATGGGAAGCCGAGATCAAGAGGAGTATGAAAGAGAAATTTCTACAATCGTGGTGGAAATAACAAGATTCAAAGACTCGATCAACCACAAGAAACTTATGGAGGTCAAAGACAAAACTATAATAGAGGACAAGGAGGTCACAAGGTAGTATGGGAAGAAATCAAGATGCCACCTCTAAATGCAAGTGTGGAGAAAATATGGGAAGCTATAATTTTGATGGAGAATATACCAACACCATGGAACATGGGAACGGAACCACCTCCAAACCACAGAAGCCATGAGTTTTGTTCTTATCATCATTTTCATGGACATACAACAAATGATTGCAGAAATGTAAAAAGAATTATTTTGAGAATGATAGATCAAGGAAAACTAAACCACTTTTTGGTAGGGCACCCACAATCTCAACCATGCCACCACCACCAGAGCATCACAAAGTGAACACGATGAAAAAGAAGGAAACATTCTTCATAGAAGTTGGTGCAAAAGCAAAAATCTATTCTGTCACTCTATCGTACATTCATATAAGACAATTGAAGATTTTCATGACAATGTTTTGAGTAGAGTGTTCGCAAGAGATAACGATGGAAGAGAAATTATGAATATTGCGAAAATCTCGCCACTAGAGGAATGGCAGAAACAGATCATTTCTTTTACCGCAGAAGAAATTCCCGAAGGAAGAGGTGCATGATAATCCATTGGTAGTAAAATTAGAAATTAATCCAAAACCGAAAGAAGATGAGGATGATGAAGCTGAAGATTCATGGGCAATTAATAGAATTCTAATCGATACTGGAAGCTCTGTGAACATCTTATTTTATCATACTTATAAAACTATGGGAGGAAGAGATGATGATCTTATACCATCAACATATAAGATATATGGTTTTAATGGTACTGCTAACAAGCCTAAAGGGGAGGTTACTATGCGAATTCCATTGAAGGGAATATCTTCCGAAATCTTATTCTGTGTCGTTGATGTAGAATCACCCTACAATGCGTTAATTGGTCGACCTTGGCTACATGGGATTCTAGGTGTAGCTTCAACTTTCCACCAGTGCATCAAATTCCCTCACCCCAGTGGTGTAGGAATCATAAAGGGAGATTGGGTTGAAGGAAAGAGGTGTTACGAAACTGAGATAGAATCTTGCGAAGGAAGAGCAAACAAGAAGGAAAATGGCGACACAAAATCAAAGATACACAGAGAAGTGAGAGGTTGATGGTGGATGCAATCGAAAGAAAAGAAGAGATGTTGCGAAACTAATGCTAGCTCAGAATAAAAATGATGAACATACCACTACCAAGGAAGCAGTAGTAGAAAATAATAAAGAAGCAGAGGATGGCAAAGGTAATAAAAACAGAAATGTATGAATGATTAAGTTGTTGCGACACTCTCGCAATAAGTAAAATTCTCAAAAATACATTTTATTGAATGACAAAATTGAGAT